>NW_017732019.1:313473-328937 GCF_001890085.2 Hipposideros armiger | reverse complement strand
ATGCGGCCTTTTCAGCACTTCCAAATAGTAAACTTGGTTAGCTGTTTGTCCAGTTGGTACAAATTCATAATGAATGATCCCTCTGCTATCAAAAAAAGGTTAGCAAAGTTGTTGCAACAAGTTCATAAACTTAATTGCCTGACTTTGTATACATATCTATAAATTTTTATATCTGTCTACATGTACCTATATTAAGTGTTTTAAATATTAATTCACGCTGATGTTTCCACATCTAATATTAAACCACGTGGATTATTCTAGACTTCCCTGTTTTCTTGTCTCTAACCTCTCACTCCAACAGTGAGAGATACCTGACTTCTACCATTGGTCATCCATTTACTTACTTGTGCATGCCAAGTTTACATGTACGGTCATTTCAGAATTGTTAACTTGCATCTCCTTGAGAAACGACTTTACCAATTATAGTACAATGGTTATATATGGTTGCTTTTATCTGTAGTGTTATACATTCCATTCATTTCCAAAGTTACTTAGGTCAATATTTTTTTAACCTACCCCCTTCAGTGGGGCTATATCATACTTTTGTAATACAGTTAGATTTTTTTTTTTTTGGTCACAGTATACATTCCATCTTGGGATCCCCTAAAACCTACTAGTCATTGTTTTTTAATTTGCATGTATTAAGATTCACTCTTTGTTCTGTTAAGTTCTATGAGTTTTGAAAAATATACAGCATCATGTATCCACCACTACATTACCATACAGAATATTTCACCACCCTTAAAAATTCCCTGTGCTTTATCGGGTCTGGTCAGCGGTCTGCCTCCCCAACACTTCACAATCTTTCATGATTTTTTGCATGTCTATAGTTTTGCCTTTTCCAGAATATCATATGAATGGACCTCATAAAGTATGTAGCCTTTTCAGATAGGCTTCTTTTATTTAGTAATATGCACTTAAGATCATTCATATTGTATCATGGATTACTAGCTCATTCCATTTTATTGCTGAATAGTATTCTCTGTGGATGTATCACAGTAAGTTTATCCATTCAACTTTTGGAAAACATCATGGTTGCTTGCAGTTTTTGGTGATTTTGAATAAAACAACTACAAACATTCACATGAAGGTTTTGGTGTAGACATAAATTCAAACCATATGGGTAAATACCTAGGAATACAATTGGTAGGACTTACAGTAAGTCTCTATTTAGCTTTATAAGAAACTGAAAAACTGTCTTCCAACGTGGTTATACCATTTTGCATTCTAACCAGCAATGAATGAGAATGCTTTACCAACATTATTCGTATTTTCAGTTTTTTAGATTTTCAGCTATTCTAATAGGCATGTAGTGACCTCATGTTGGTTTAATGTACAATTCCCTAATGACAAATGACATTGAGCATCTTTTCGTTTAGTAGTTATTTGCCATCTGTTTATCTTCCATGATGAGGTTTCTGTTCAGCTCTTTTGCCCATTATTAATTAGGTTGTTTCTTTTCTTGTTCTTGATATTTAAGAATTCTATATTTGGGGGAATATTTTACATGCAAGTATTTTATTAATACACCATTTGCAAATATTTTCTTCTAGTCATGGCTTATCTTTTCATTCTGTTAACTGTGTCCTCACAGCAAAAGGGTTTTTTTGTTTGTTTTGTTTTAAATTTTTATTTTCATCCTGTTTTAATCCACAATTATATCGTCTACTATATGGACTGGATCAACTTATTTTTAGAGTAAACTACATTAATTTCTATTATTCTACATAATTGCTTATTATATTCAAAAGAGCTGCTGTATATGAAGTGGTACAGCTCATAATCTTAATTTTTCCCATTCTACATTCAATGAGAGCTGTGTTTGTCAGAGGTGCCACACAGGCCATCTCTAATCATCTAAACACCCAAAAAGCAGGCTCAGGTCTGGAGGAAACCCATTACATTCTATACAGAGTATGACAACCATGGCTTTGGTTCAAACCCTCTTTTTTAAAATTTTCTGCTGGTGGGAAAGTGGGAGAGTTATTTAACTTTTCAGAACTTTGGCTTTCTCATCTGGAAAATGAGGACAACATCACTCATCTGTTTTTAGATGCTATTGGAAGTATATAAAGTGATTAGCTCAGGGCCTGGCACAGTATGAGCTCTCAGTAAATGTTCATTCACACATGTTTTTTTCTCTCCTGTGTTCCACATTTGCTGTCAGCCACTCCTGTTTCCCCGAGCGGAACTCCTTACTCTACTGCTAGTTTTTGTCCACTGTTTTTATTACAACTCAGGACATGCCACTTTGAGGAGCTCTTCTGTTCCTTTCTACAGTGCAAATGGCTCAGCTTATTGAGAAGGTGATTTCCTGGCTCCCAGCAGATGGCTGCTCTAGGGCTTCCTAATATCTAGATCACTGTTTTTGAACAGGTCAGGGAAGTGTCTGTTAAAAAACAACATATCTGCAAGCTCTCTTTCTGTATCCTTGTTTTCTAAATTATCACCAAGCCCTGCCAATTTGACCATATAAAGATCTTTTCAATTAGCTTACCCTATGATTGCATAGAAATATTTAATATTATTAAGATGATAAGTCTCCCAAAATTAATTTATAAATTTGAGGTAATACCAACAAAAATCCCAATATGATTTTTTATGAATCTGAGAAAACTTATTCTAAAATTTATTTGGAGGAGAATATGTTTGTGATTAGCCAAGAAATATATCAAAGCAATCTATGAAACCATGATAATTAAAGCAGTCTGATATTGACTATATGTATTGACTATACGAGGTATGATCAAACAATACAATGAATTTTTAAATAAAAAATTATATAAAATTATCAGTAGAAAATAACAGCATAATCATACATATGAGTGTGTGTGTATATATATATATATATAAATATGTCTTATTCATATATGTATTATGTGTGTATATATATATATATATATAATCCAAAAAATGTATACAAGTGGACCCTTTGGTCAATGTTGCTCAAGTAGTAATTTGCCATCATCAGAAGTGTCTGGACATTGATGGTAACCACTTTGAGCACCTCTTGTAATTGCAGAAGTCAAAGGTGATTTGTATTCATCTTTTGTTATTGGTATATATTGAGTACTACAATTTTAATACAGTTTTCCTGTCTTAAAATGTGTATATATTTTTTGGCACCCTCTGTTTATATATTTAAGTGTATTATAATGGTAGTATTTCAAATTATCAGGGAAAGGATGAACCATACTGAAAGGCCTGTATTGCATGATAGTTATGAGTATGGTCCTGGGTCTGCACTGCCTGGTTTGAGTCCTGGCTCTGCCATTTTCCAGCTGTGTGACCTGAGGTAGGTAATTTAATATCTTAGGATATTATCTCAATTTTCTTTTGTGCTAAATGGGGAAAACTTAGCACCTACATCAAAAAGTAATTGTGAAGGTTAAATAAACTAATGTAGGTAACAAGCTTGGAATATACCTTGTCCCTAAGAACTAGTAAATATGAATTATTATTATTATTATTATTATTAGTAGTAGTAGTAGTAGTATTCAAAATATAGAGTTTAAACTGATGTCCAACCATTTTAAAAAATAACTGTTTAATGCCTAGTTGAGTCCTACACCAATAGATGCCCATTCAATTAATTTCCTCTGATAATCGATTTATTTTGACTTCCTAAAATGGTCAATTTTAAATTTTGCTATGAAAATAGTCAGTGGGAAAAGGCTCTTTACAGGATATGTTTTTCAATTCATTATCCAAAACAAAGGTTGCAAACTCAATTGCTTAGCAGGTAAATCACTCAAATACACAGGATGGAGGATCTGGTGATATGGAGGCCTCACAGCTATATAAAAAATTCATCTGCTTTCAACTCCACCCAATTCTCATCATGCAAAAATATGAGTGCACATTTTGAAGACAATCTGAAATTTTGAATTTTCATGCAAAATTTTGTTTCTAACTATTGACTTAAATTCAAATTTTTAAACTTTGTGAGGGGCAAATGAAATACATGTCTATGTGTCATAGTCAGTGCATATTTGTTGTGTGCAACCTGAGACTTCGAATATTTAGACCATACTACCCTGTCTTTCTGCCACCCTCTGTATCTCCATTGTACCTTTCACAGTGCTACCTAGATACAACAATACTTGTTTTTTGTTGAATCAATTTGTCTTTCTTCCTGAGCCTTTTTGAAGCTAAGCTGTGCTTTGAATCATTAATAATGATAATAATGCCTGAATTTGTTAGCCATTTATTTTAAATTTAAGGTGCTGTTAGAGACTCTATAGGAGATCTGACAATTAAGTTCGTGAACTCATTATAGAAAAAGTGCTACATACCTCATTGCTTAATATCACTATGGTCACCTTCAAAGTACTCCTGCTGGGAAGATATGCACCAGTGCCAGTGTCTAGTCCACCCTTCAAAGCAGTTTTGGAACTCTTTTCCTGGAATGGCCATCGGAGCTGTTGTCGTATTACCCTTGATGTCCTGAATGTCATCAAAATGTCTCCCTTTCAGTATTTCCTTTATCTTCGGGTAAAGAAAGAAGTCATTGGGGGTCAGCAGGTGAGTGGTGGAGGGGGTGCTCCAATACAGTTATTTGTTTACTGGCTAAAAACTCCCTCACAGACAGTGCAGTGTGAGCTGGTGCATTGTTGTGATGCAAGGGCCCTGAATTGTTGGCGAAAAGTTCAGGTCGTTTTTGTCTAACTTTTTCACGCAGACTTTTCAGCACTTCCAAATAGTAAACTTGGTTAACTGTTTGTCCAGGTGGTACAAATTCATAATGAATAATCCCTCTGATATCAAAAAATGTTAGCAATATTGTTGCAACAAGTTCACGAACTTGATTGTCAGAACTATACCCCTCTGATTGCTAAAATATTCCTTCAGTTTATCCTATTGTTATATAGATGGAAAAACTAAGAAGCTGAGTTACTTTTTTAAGGTTAAAGACTTGTGGCCAGGATGGATTTGGCATCACATAGTCTAAGTCTTCCCCTTTGAGTTAGAGTTCAAAAGAAGTAATGAGAGGTTCAGATCTCTCCAGAGTGGGTGGCACCAGCTCACTGAGGGTGCTGACCACATCTTGTCCATCTGGAAAACTTTTCCTAGGACCATTTTATTAGATGACTTTGTCAGGGTTACAACTTAGAATGCAGAAAATATAGGATGAAGAAAGTCTTTCACTTACAAATTGGTAGCTTACCAAATGTTCATTTGTAAATCAGTTGTTTGGAACTCAGCATTCATTTCCCTGCCGAAATTGTTTCAAATGGCAGTTACGTTTCCCCTGAGGCTTGTCCACAAAAGAATATTTAGCCTTAATGTATCTGAAATAGTTTACATTTGCCATGAAGATGTATAGAAAATAGAATTCTTGTAATTCTAGCAATTAAAGAGAAAAAAGTAAAATTAAGAAACTTAAAATATATTCTGAATGCTGATGCAAAGAAAAGAAGGATTTACCCAGAAGAGGATGTATAAATTGGAAAATAGTTTTGTTGGAATTTTAAGGGGTTTCTGGACACTTTTAAAGCACTTCAAAAATTAATGGAATCATGTCCTTGAAACATCTGATTTTATTTCATGACTTCTAGATTTTTTAATTCTAATCTCCCTATGATTAAATGTTGTTCCTGGTGCACATTTTAAATGAAGACAAAATATGTGAAAGAAAATAGAAAAAGAGAATATAGTTGGAGGTGGATCTTTTAATGATGCAGAAGTTGGGAGACAGTAAGGAAAAGAAACTTAACATTATGTCTGTGTTTTCACAACCATGATAGAGGTGGAAGTAAATATAAACTATGGGCGGTGGAAAGAGAGAAACATAATTATTGATTCTTTGTGAGAAAGGCAGAATTATGTTGGTGGCAGGGACCTTTTCTCTGAGAAACCCCAGAGGCTATTCTATTCCTATTTTAGCCCATCATCTCAGGGTGTCTTGCTTATAAATCCATGGCAAAGGTAGGACTGGTACAGAGTTGAGATCTAGGGTGCAAACACTATTCAAATGCACTAAGTCTTTAGAATTCTGAATATTATTAAACAAAGGGGGACTTTGACCTCAAATAAAAATCAACACATTATTTTAGTGCTTCGGTTTTATCTTCCATATTGTTTAACATTCAGCCAGGAGAATATAAGGTGGAGGTTTTGTATATATTTGAGATGGTTGAATGGGGAGTTGAGAAAGGATGAACAATCTCCTGACACTTTTGCAGTGTGTTTGGAAACAATCATGTAAACAACAGTGGAAAATGCATTGAGCCAAGGCCCCTCTGGCCAACAGAGCTTTACCTAGCAGTACAGAAGAGGAAGACAGTTGGGAGACAGGAGTTGTCATAGTCATAGGACAAACTCAAACCGGGATGAAGAAACCAAAACTAAGGGCAAGCTGAGTGGCTCAGTTGGTTAAGAGCATGAGCTCTGAGCAACAGGGTCGCTAGTTCGATTCCCACATGGGCCAGTGAGCTGCACCCGAGCTGAGCTGCCATTGAGCTTCCAACAGGCGGCAAGATGGCTCACCTGGTGAGAGCACGTGCTCCTAACAACAAGGTTGTCAGTTCGACTCCCACATGGGATGATGGGCTATGTCCACCTGCAACTAAGATTGAACACAGCACCTTGAGCTGAGTGGCCGTGAGCTGCCCACGGGTGGCCTGATGGCAACTAGACTTGCAGCTGAGCTAGCTGTGCCCTCCAAAATGACGACTGAAGGACAACAACTTGGCTGTTCCCCTTCCCCAATTCCCCAGTAAAATCTTAAAAAAAAAAAAAAAAAGAAACCAAAACTAACCGGACCAGACAAATGGGCACGATGAAGTGACGAAGGCACGCATGCAATGGTTTCCTTTGTTGTTCTTTCATGAGTAAAATGGGGCTCTTCACTGACTCTCTTTGTCAATATGCCTTCCGGGGTTAATTGGCCAGTGAGACTGAATTACTTCTCCACCAGGCTTAACTAACAGCAACACAGAAACATCAAAAGGATTGTTGTGTTGTTCCAGCACCCGAAGAACTTGTTAATACAGCTGTGTTAAGTGGGAATTTTATCCCAGCTGTAAATACTTCTTCATTTTGTTACGGTTTTAAAAGTATTTGAATTCAACACTCTGGTTCCCATTGGAATTTGTTATTACAATTTTCAGTGATGATAAAAAGAAGACTTTCTTGCTTCTGAGAGTTCTCATATACACCAGCTAAATGATTGTATTCTTTTTGGCAAGTGAAATTAAAATTTATTTTTCATTTAAAGTTGCAATTTCAAGTCACCTTTTAACCTACAGGAATTTTAAGACAGTTAAAAACATGTTTAAAATGAAGTTAGAAATAAAATAATTTTAAAATCCTGTATTTATGCCCCAAACAATATATGTATATGTATGTATTATTTATATATATATAATATATATTTATTCACTTTGTGTTTGATAATATCAATTGAATTAAAAACTGGCAAGGTTCTAGCAATAATAGAAGCAATGTATATTATTGTATATCATATTCATATCATATACAGGAAATATGGAAAATTTTATCTTAGATAGTCACAGTTTGGTTGAGATACCCAATTATCCTGGTCTAAAGAATTCTAGGTTGATAAAGAAGCAGAATTTCTAGAATCTAAGGCATTACCTCTTGAGTCCCTACTGATTTTAAACTGATAGTTACTACAGGTTTGCAAACTATTTAGCATTTCATGAACTATAAATAGCCAGTGTAGACTTATCAGGCAATTAAAACAGTCTTCAAAATGCAGTTTCATCTATCTCTATTGTATGGAATCCCCGCATAAAGCTATTAGGACCTGAGACATTTCTAGAAAATTTACATTTTACTTGGGAAATGCTGGCTATATTCATATACGTGTTATGTTTTCTTTATTTAATTAAATTCTGAACTTATTTAAATAAGGAACATGTGTTCTCTTTCTTATATTTTCTTCTCCCACATTGCCAAAAGCCAGAGTATATTACTTACAGACACCTAAATGAAGAGTACAGGAAGTTTCATACAATTTTCACTTAGAATACATAGCCTTATTTGCTAATTGCTTTACCCATGAAAGTTTGATCTCACCAGCTAGATTTTAAGCACCTCATTGGTTAGGGTCTTGTTTCATAGTAATAGCATAACAGTTTGGGTCTCATTACTGTTTAGCACATATAGGAGGAGAATATCTTCTCAACAAATAATTGTGGTTTAGTCAAATATGGAGGAAAATAAGAAAGAAGCAGAAAAGCAGGAAATTTTGGATTAAACTGTGGCCTCTAAAATCCATATCATTATTTTACAGGTTAATTATATGTTTTTTTTTTCAGCATATAGCACATCATTAAGACTTGATAAATAATGCTTCCTCCATACTATATTTAATGAAGAGTAATAAAAATATGCTGGCAATAAAGGCTATTCTATTGTTAGCTCCTTACCTCCTGGTTGGTGAGCAAATGCTATGAAGTTAAAATGGGAAGTAGTTTAAATTTGAGAGATTTAGATCATTTTCCTAGCTAATTCAGGAGACCATTTCTTTCCTTTGGCAGTCTAAAAGATATTAAAGGATTAAAGCAGAAGGAATTCCAGCATGTTGTGCTATAAAATAGATTCCTGGGTAATCAGATAGATTACCTGGGGACAAGTTTGAAAAACACATCTCATTGAGCTTTCTACCTAATTTCACACCTAACAACCTCTTCATTTAAAAAAAAAAATTTAAGAACTAATAGAAATAAACAGGAGTGATGAGATATTTTCCTGAAGATAAACAGAATAATTGTTTTTAGAGTAGTACTTGAATGTGATATGGGTGGATACAAATGAAAGAATTTTTTTTTAATTAAGAAAGGATCCCTTTTTTATAAGTTGTAGCTGTATCGTTTTATTCTTATTTTTGAGAGGGTAAGAATCACAGGCAAATTTCTTATCTATCTTATTACCTTATGTATCCCCTATTGTCTGTTTCTATGGTTCTACATGCAACTTACCCATTGCCAGGCCATGAGAAGAGATGGAACAAAGATGAAAAGGCACATTTCAAGGCCTGGGAGCCTGAGCAATTGAAGGTTCAGGCAGGTAAGGAAAGCACTAGGCCTCAAATAATTAGTGGAGATCAAAACTATCAGGAGGGCAGGAATCCTATTAGACAAAATCACAGAGTATTCAGTATTATAGATTAGGATTGGTAGGATCTGAAACTCATTACGGCATCCACAATCAGTATTGTCTAAAGAAACAAAGTGGATTCCTGTTAAAGGTGATCAAGTCCAATTTCATTCAATCAAAACTATTGCAATAGAGGAGACACCTCAGTGAACCCTGAGTTAAACTCCACTGAAACACAAATTAGAATTGTTTAAATGCTGGGTGTGCTAGATGAAAGGTATTGAAGAATGTTAAGGGGAATTTGGTCCATATGACTAGGTCTTCTGGGTTTGCTAACTGACACTTATCCAGAGGAGAAACGAACATCTCATATCTTTATGACTAAGTTCTGCCTTTACCCTCCTACAGGGTCTGGGGGCAACAGCTATTTCTTTGCATGTTTGTATTTCAAAGATGGACTTCAGTGTCTTTAAGAAGACAGTTCTGGATGGTAGGGGCAGGCAAAAGATTTATAATAGCAAGCTTTCTATACTGACTGCTCTAAGAGGAGGTTCAGGGGCCTATTGGCCTACCTGTCACTAGGTTTTGATGGAAATAAACAGTAAATTCTCCAGGTAACATTGAGTTTCCTCAGGCAGCCATTTTAAGGGAAGCTAGGGTACTCTAGGGATAGGGCATTAAGTTGTTAGAAGCCAGGCTACAGTTTTGTCAAATCGCTTAGGGCAGGAATCTAGATGGAGTCTGTAGTCCTTATAGGCCAAGGTCAAGGCCTAGTTGGGAAGAGGGGTCAGAGGAGCCTGAATTGGGTCAAGAAGAGAGTCTCTGTCAGTATCTTGATAAACCTGTCTCAGAGGCCGGTTTTCCTGCTATACTGCCAAAGAATCTGGGGAAGAGTATGCTCACCCTGGAGTGTTGCGGTATGGATAAGATATGAGCAATTACTATGAGAATGACTGAAAAACTGTCATCCTAGTACTCATCTCACATTGAATTTAATCTGCTTCCCAGCCCAATATTTGTTTTCATGTTGTTTCAGAAGAGTCATAGTCAGGAAGAAAACAAATGGTTGTCATATTTTTATTTTCCCTAGCCCCTAATCATTTCCTAGAATATACAAGGAAATTCATTGGTGATAGAGATCTCCCTAGGTAGCAAGACCTTTGGTATATTATATTAGCCTTGTGATATGTTCCAACATTATGGAAAGAGGAAAAGGGAAATGCCAAAACTAGCTCACAGAAATACATTGGTGCAAAATCATAGATGGCCCAGGTTTATCTCAATGATATGATGCTCCCAATACCTGCTACCTTAGCTGATGTGCTCCTATCACTATATCAACCACATCCCATAATAGGCCACACCAACTCACAGATTGACTCAGCACTCCTCTTTCCACATGCCTGTTGGAAGAGATGAAAGACACTGGTCTAGGGACTACCACACAGCAATCTGGGCAAATTCTTGTGTGGTGTGTGTTCCACTCTCTGAGACCCATGTCAATCCATGGATACGTTCTCCCATGATTTTTTCCGTCCTTTGGTTTGTTTATTCATCTATAAGTCTTCTGTGTTAAGTCTAGACAGACTTGCCCCAACTATAGCCCCAATTGTCTTCTTTTTATTTGTGGTGGTGAGCAATAGAAGTAATATAAAGATATATATTTTTTCAAATGAGAACAGTGTGAGGTATATGGAAGCCACTGCTATTATAATTAAAAATTTTTGTATGACTAATAAAATTCCAATGATCAATAATAATAGCTCCCCTGAAAAATATGCTTATGTTTGCAACAACAACCAATTTGTACCCTTTGGAAAAAACTTCATTAATTTAGGAAGTTTGTTTAAAGTAACGTTATGTTTTAAGATACTTATTTGATGGGCCGGTTAAATGGCTTGTTGGTTGGGAGTTGGTTTGGGAGTGCGAGCTCTGAGCAGTAGGGCAGCTGGTTTGGATGCCACATGGGCCAGTGACGCTGCATCCTCTACAGCTAAGATGATGAACAACAGCTCAACCTGGAGCTGGGCTGCAGTGGGGCTGCAGTAGGGCTGCAGTAGGGCTGCGGTGAGCTACCATGAGTGGCTGTCAGCCAGCGTGATCTGCTGTGAGCTGCTGTGAGCGGCTGTCCAATGGCCAGTGACCAACTGCCTCAGCCGGGAAGAGCACAATGATCATAATACCAACATGGGCCAGTGAAGCGACGTCCTCCACAACTAGACTGAAGAATCAATGGACAGCAACTTGTCTGTTCCCCTTCCCTGATTCCCCAACGGTGTCCCTCCCTAAATTCCCCAATAAAAAAATCTTAAAAAAAAAGAGGTACTTATTTGACCCCAGTTACAGCCAAATCTGTTCTGCTGAAGTGACTTGCCTTACCTATAATGTTCATATAAACAATTTTTAAAATAAAGTAAAAAGTTTCTTTGGGGTGATTGTATTTAGTATAGTGTTATTAATTTTAATTTCTACATATTAACTGTTAGTATATAGAAATTGTGTTTTGCATGTCAAGATCTTGCATCCTATGATTTGGTTGAACTCACTTATTAATTCTCTAAGTGTTTTTGTAAATCCCTTCAGATTTTCTATGTAAACAAACATGTTATTTGCAAATAAGGATAGTTTTATTTCCTTTCTAATCTGCATGCTTTCTCTTTCCTTTCTCCCTTCTTTCCTTCCTTCTTTCCTTCTTTCTTTTTTTAATTTAGTTTAATTTTTTGTCTTACAGCAGTGGCTAGAAATTTCAATACTACATTGAACTAAATAAGCATGGTGAGAATAGACATTCTATCCTTATTACTAATCTTAGGGGAAAAACAGTGGGTCTTTTATCACTAAGATGTTAGCTGTAGGATTTTTGTAGATGCGCTTTATCACACCGAGGTAATTACCTTCTCTCCTTAACTTTCAGAGAGTGTTTGCAATAAATTGGTGTTATATTTTGTCAAATTTTTTTTCTGGGTCAATTTATATGATCATATGATTTTTCTTCTCTAGCCTGTTGATATGATGGATTCATTGATTGATTTTCAAACGTTAAACCAGCCTTTCATGCCTGGAATAAATCCTGCTTGTTTATATTGTATAAATTTTCTCATACGTTTTTCTTCAATTTATTAACATTTTGTTGAAGATTTTTATACCTAAGTTCATAGGGGATATTAATCTGTAATTTTTTTTGTATTATCTTTATCTGGTTTTGGTATCAGGGCAATACTGACTTCATAAAATGAGTTGAATAGTAGTAGTATTTTTAGTTGTCCAAATTTATATGTACTCAATTTTCCATCACCAATAGAAATAATTCATATATTGTGGTCTTTCATGAAATGTATACTATAGAGCAATGTGAATAAATGGGCCACAACTACACACAAAAATATACATTGGTCCCACAAACATCTTGAGCAAAGAAGCCAGCCATAAAAAAGTATATTTTATAGGACTCAATTTATAAAAAGAACCAAACAAAGGAAAACTAAGCTATGATGTTAGAAGTCAGGATAATAGTTATCCTTTTGAGGAGTAGTTCCTAAAAGGGGCATAAGGAATGGTTTTTGGGGTTCCTGGTCATATTCTATTTCTTTTCCTGGGTGCAGTTATAAAGCTGTGGACATTTGTGGACAGTTCATTGAGCTGTGTACTTACCTACCTGTTCTGTATGTTTGATTAAAAGAGAAAATAATATCCACCACCCACCACCAGCCCCACAGAGGAGGTCCTTTTTGATACACTCTTTACTTCCGGTTTGAATTTCCAGAGAGCAGGGTCACATGACCCAATGCTCATATAAACATAAAGATGAAAACAGTTGTTTTGTACTGTGTTTGACTAAGAGAGCATTAATTTCCTTGTTTTCAAAGAAGAGCCATGATTTATTTTTGCTTCCTTGTAAGCTTTACGGTTGAACAGCCTCATTGGTGTCCAATATACAATCCATGTAAATAGCCTGTGAGCCATTCACATTTTTAGTAGAGAGGAAATGGATTAAAATGTAGTTCTGTCTATTACTTCTCATTTGATGTGCACTCTTTCATGCTTATATTGTGCTTGAAGATAGTGATATCAGAGTATTCTTTATAACAATACACAACTAATTATAAGTAATATAGTCTGATAGCATCTGTAATTGTGGCTATCCTTTCTTTAGTGTTCTGTGCTTAAGACTGATAAATGAATAGAGATTTATTCAACACATATTAAAAAATGAAAGCCTTGATTAGTAAAATATCAGGAATCTGAGAACATCCTGGCTTCAAAACCCTAATTAGGAATGTTGAATTCCAGTGGTTAGTGGTACTGTCTTATATTTTATCAGAAGAACAAACAGTTCACTGCAAACTACTTCCACCCAAGAGATTCAAAGTTCTTAAGGCTTCATAAGCTTAGAAAGATCCCTGGCCCTTTTAAATACCTCTGATGGTTTGTGAAACAGCCCACTGAAAGAGGCCTGCATAAAGCATTCACTAAACATTCTCAGGAACAGGAAAACTTTGAACAAAATCAATTTACTCCAACTCTAACATATCCTCAACACCAAGTTACCTGCACAAGAAACAGAGTTCCTATTGATCCACCCACCTGAATCACTCTTGCTCTCCACTTCTCTATTTTACAGTCTTGAGGAGAGGAAAAGTTGTTCAAAAAATAAGTTATAGAAGTTACCTTACATGTTCAGACTGACAACATATAAAATTGTGATTTGAATATCATTAAGCAAATTAACAGTGGTTCTCAAACTTTAGCATCCCCTGAGAATCACCTGCAGAGGCCTTAAAAGTGCAGATGCTCAGATCCCAGATTAGGATGGGGCCTACATTCTACATTTTTAACAAACATCCAGGTGATTCTGATACCTGACTGAATAAATGAAAATTCCAAGATAGAAGAATACGTTTGCAAGAAAATAAAACTTGTTATTTTCGAATACAAATGGAAATAGCAACTGTGTGTGAATAGTGCTGCCATGTACCAGTAATATGAGGCCTGATTTTAAATTTAAGATATTAGTAAATATCATATATTGCCTTCATTTATTCATTAAATAACTATTAAACACTTTTGTGCTAGACCTGGAAGATACAACGGTGAACTATTCCTTAAAAAGCTGACAGTTTTCTTCATTTGTTTGTCTTATTCTTTTGTTGCTTTCAGTTTTATACCCCACCTATCAGTGAAATCATATTGTTCTCTACTTTTTCTGTCTGACTTATTTCGCTTAGCATAATAATCTCAAGATCCATCCATGTTGTGGCAAATGGCATTATTTCATCTTTTCTCATGGCAGAATATGTGTATGTATACCACATCTTTATCCAATCATCTGTCGAATGACACTTTTGTTGTTTCCATGTCTTGACCACCACAGATAAAACTGCAAAACTCATAGACACAGGCAATAGTTTAGTGGTTACCAGAGGATAAGGGGGGAGGTGGGTGGTAGATGAGGGTAAAAGGAATCAAGTATATGGTGATGGAAGGAGAACTGACTGGGTGGTGAACACACAATGTGATATACAGATGATGTGCTACAGAATTGTACACCTGAAACCTATGTTCAACTTTACTAACAATTGACACCCCCAGTAAACTTTAGTTAAAAAAAAAAAAGCTGACAGTGTACTAGAAGCAACAAAAAAATAAGTAGGCATGCTTGTGCCTGAATTGTGCTATGTGGCTGACCTTTTTTGTTTAGTTAAGCCTTGTTTCTGTAGGACAAACCAACCACTGCAACGATTAAGAATCCAGGTCACAGAGAAGCTTGAGTGCAAACACCACCCACATTATCAGGACTCTGGCTCCATCTGTGCCCCTGGGGTTTTTCTTGAATGCTCTTTAAACTCCTTTCTTCCTCCATGAATTTAAGACTCTTCAAGGTGACTGAGCATCTTTGGGCCAAAACAGCTAAAACAAAAACCAAAAACCAGACAACAGAAGCCCCATACCATACATGGCTAGTCCTCTAGGTCTGCCAGGTGAGCACTCTTTCCATTCACCTTCAAGTATCAGAGTGCAGACGACCCATCCCCAGTGGTTGGCAGCTCTTCTGGAATACAGCCCTAAATTGACTTTCACAGATTTTCTGAGTTACAGCTCCCCCTGTTGGCTACCTAGGTAATCAATGCCTTGTAAGTAGAGGGGAAAGCTCCCAGCAGTAGAAAAGTTTTTCTTCCACCAACACCGAAGTTATGTTCCAAAGACAAGCACAGTACTTCCTTACCCTTAGTCTTTCTCTCACCTTGGGGTGATCTTCCTCCTTCACAGGGCACATTCCATTCCAAGTTACAGGCTACTATTGACTATCCTTCTCTTTTCAAAGTCTGAATTTTAGAATTTGGAGCAACCCCTTAAGAGCTCTTCCAGTGTTGTCTAGAACCCTTTGTTTACTTGATTCC
>NW_017732019.1:305273-308957 GCF_001890085.2 Hipposideros armiger | reverse complement strand
ATTTTGATTAATTTTAAACATTGAAATATAATAAAACATGAGTAAATCAAGAGATATAAGCCTAGAAAATTGCCAACATCAGTTATCTTTTAAATGTCAATATCCAACAAAAAAAAATTATAAGGAACAACAGCTATCATCTGTAACTTCCATACTAGTAGAGAACTCATGAAAATAAGAACATTAAAATGAAAGAACTGGGAATGATTTGCATGCACTAGCAAATGGAAAAGCTTTGTTCTTGATAAATAAATAGCAGACCAATCGGGGTGATTCAACCTTAAGATGCTACATGTCATTCCAATAAAGCCTCCATTTGCTGAAGTACTAATTGCTAAATTAAGAAAACTACATACAAACAAAACTACATACAAACATAATTCCAACTTGAAATTTTGGAATGGCTTAAAGAATAGCTCTCAATTTTTATCATTTAGCAAATTTTACTATCAAGTTACAAATTTAGCCATCAATATGTCATGGCTGACCTGTATTTCATTTATTGACATCAGCTGAGTGACTTTGGCTTTGTTGTGAAGTGACAGGGCACCGTGTGGGACCACCTGGATTTTAAGCCAGGCTCCACTGCTGACTTCTTATGTGATCTTGGGTAAATTACTCTGTGCGTTCATTTCCTCACCTGTGAAATGGTGAGAATGGCAATATCTGCTACATTTTAGGCTGATGGGAGGAGTGAGTTAGCATACATATTTCACTCCTGAACAATGTCTAACATATAGTAAGTGCTCAATTAATGTTATCTATGTTTATTACTACTAGTAGTAGTGTTAGTAATAGTAGCATAGGAAAAATAGGCTCATGATCAAATGGTAAATCTTGAATTAGGGCAGAATTAAACATTTCTTAATTATAAAATTTTCATAACCCTTAATACAATTTTAATATGCATTGTGAATCTCTAAGGGAAGGGACACTGTACAGTGCTTTGTAAATTTATATAGCCATAGGACACTAAATTTAGTCCAAGGATCTCATGTGGACACTGTTCTGCAGAATACAGTTTGAAAAACACCAGCCTGTTGGCATCCCCAGCATTAACCCGGCCTCTGCACCAACCTTTCAATAAGTAGGTTCTTTCTGAAGTTCATTGCCAGCTCTGGTCTGCATACCTCTACATTTGAAACTAAAGCTCATGTTCTTTGTCAAGGTTGATTTTGCAAAAAGTAAGACATGATAGAAATAAAAGAAATACTTATTGATCATGCTAACTAATTTTACATCATCTAACACATTAACTCAGTCCCAGATTTTCTTGGTTCTTTGAAGACCTCTGCCAGAGAGAACATTTGAAACATTTGTTCCATCAGACACCCTTTGAGTTACATGTGAATACTTCCAGCCTATTTGAATCTGTTTTCAAAATAAAGTGTGATCAGAAGCTGCTTTAAATGTTCAAGCAGAGCGTAAATCGCCTCAGAAGGCTTTATGAAATGTCATCCATGCCAAGATCCCGCATGTATTTATAGTATTCCTGCTGTATCTTTTCTTCCTGCACCTTTATTTTTTAGATACCCATCTCACTTTTCTCTCCAGGGAGTGCGATCAATACTAAACACAGAGGCAGTCTCCTGGGAAACTTTGAAGAGATGCACAGACTGTGGGCCAATTCTACTGAGTCTAACTGCCATGGCTCATGAGACAAATGACAGGAGCTTCTCAATCACATCCAGATAAGCAGAGAGGGCTGCATTTGCTAGAGCTGGAATCCTGGCATCCAACCCTTGTGATTCTTAATAAAAATTACCAAGTACACTTAAAGGGAAAACTAAAAACTTTTCTTGTAAATACCATNATATATATATATATATATATGCACACACACACAGAGTACTTAGAAAAATATGTACATAAAAAGACCACAAAACAACATAGCTAACAATTAAAATATCTTTATTACGGGAGTTTCATGGAGCTACTTCCTGGCTTCAACACAGAGTACAATGTGATTTTTGTGTTTTATTCATTGGGTTGCTCCTAAGATTTTGTTTAGAGAGGGTCCCAAGCGTTTAAGAAAACAAATTAAAACAAACAACTGTTTTCATAGCACAAACTAGGGGGATAAAATAGAGGAATAAGGGGGGATTAAACAAAGCTTTGGAGTGTAGGTCGGTAACTTTGAATGGCCTTTGATGGTATGAGACGCATGAGCTGGCCATGATGGCAAACTGGAATTAAAACTGGAATCCTAAGGAGCGACATTGTTGTGACTGTCATTACATTGTTTTCTGGAGTGTCTGGTCTCCCCCTCTCCTTCTTCTTTTCTTTACCTCTCTCCCGAATTTTCTCTTTTTATCCTCCCTTGCTGTATTTTGTGTGTGTGTGTGTGTGTGTGTGTGTGTGTCTCTAATTCTAAGCTGGACTCAAAAAATCCAACATGCCTGACTGGTGAGCAGATTCTGATAACTCAAGATTATGCGGCCTTCCAGCAAAGAGAAGCATGAATACGTTAGAGTTAGAGATGGGAAACTTCCCTGAGATGAGAATTAAATGCCAACTTGTAAACAAGGAGGGTTGGGGTAGGGAACATCCTCCTTTCCCGTTCTCCCCTAGTCACACACAGGCACTCCAAGTTGAAAAGGTTGCTGATACAGTTTGAGAAAACATTGAACTGCCTGGAATATTCATTTGGGCCACATTCAATCCTCAGGTTAGGTATAGAAGAAACCTGATATTAATATTAATTGGTTGTTTGTTATCCATGCTAAAGAATTCTGGAAACCCAGGCAATGGTGTTACCATCTGGGTAGATCGGAATGAATAGGGCAGGGTTTCTAAAAGCACATATCTTTTTTGTGTGTGATGTTGACAGGGCATAGCATTGTATATGGAATTCTAACATTTTCCATAACATTTGCAGACATCTGTATGGGTCTTATTGACAGAAAATTGCATTTTCTTTTTTTAAATTATAAGAAAAATAAAATTAAAAAATTTAAGGTAGAATGTTAAGTATTGAATTGGCATAAAATATCCAAATAAAATATATAATATTTGTAATAAGCTTCTTTCCAAGAATATAATGTTATATTAGAAATTTGTGTTTGAAATAGCTACAAGTAATTTTTGAAGAAGACAATTTAATGACCATCTCTCTAATTCTTTATCATCACAAGTAGAATGGTATCAGTAGTGTATGTATTATTTTTTTTCTCCATTTGACTATAACTCCTTTCTTGCCATCCACCAAAATTTAGTTTCTTTACATTATACAAGGGAGTTATAAATCTCTAGCTCTAATGATTGTGATTTGCCCTTTTTTTCAAGTGAAAATGTAATGTTGAAACCTTGTGACAATGCATGCATATGGATTTCTTATTGATTTTTTCATATCAATTATTTCAAAATAATGAAGTTTTTCTTCAAACACACACAGATATTATTCTATTGGTGTTAATAATTCTACTTCAGGATTCCAATGAAACGCTGATCAAACATTACTAATGAACCATTTCGACCTCACCTTTTCAGAGGTGACTTGTTTTGAATCTGTAACTTTTGTCAGTAAATAACATAATTTGACATGTTTTTGCAATTTTTGGCTAAGTTCATTGCAGTGCTCCAAAATGTGAGAGAAGTCATTTTCTTTTCCACCTTCATTTAGGTATAATTGATGAATAAATGTTATATGTGTTTAAGTTGTACAATGTGATTTATTTTTAACAA
>NW_017732019.1:284597-301983 GCF_001890085.2 Hipposideros armiger | reverse complement strand
AGTTTGAGAACAGCCTGTCTAAATTTGGGCTCACATGAAATTGGATGGCCAAGCTTCTGGAGGTCAAAGTACCTTGCACCATGCACAGCAAGTGATTATTTTTCCATCAGCAAGCTTTGCAGTGAAATATGCAGGCTATGGGCCCTGCAGAGAGCACACAGACCTGAGTTTGAATGCAGCTCTGAAACTTATTAGTCGTGTCTTTCAACAAGTTTGGTTAACCCCTCCAAGATTTAGTTTTAATTTTTAATGTAAAATGGGCCAATGTCAGTATCTAAAGGAATAATGCATGTAATATAATTATTGATTGGTCCAGGGTTTTTTTTAAAGCCAGCATGGCTTATCAACCAGAGATTCGTTATGCCTCTGAATGATCTCGACTACAGCAGTAGCAGTTCAGGACGTATGTTTTTTGAAGCATTAATTTTTCAACCTCTGGCCACTTTCTGCCCAGAGAGTCTCCTCCTCCAATGGCCCCGTTTTGCATTGGTAAATTCTCCAGGCTTGCTCTTCGTCTTTACACGCCACTTGCAAATGGAGCTTCTTACTGATGGTGGGTGCTGTCTTACAATTTTTGGCCTTTATCATTCTGCACAAGCTCTTCCCACTCTACTGCCAGCTTTGCAGGGAATGAAAGCTTGAGGGGAGGGAGAGGGAGGACAAAGAACTCTTAAGCGGCAGCTTTCAAGAGCTTCAAACCCATAATCAATTCACAGAGACTTGACAGATATTCTGAGATCCACCTCTGTGAGTTGGGTACAGCTAAGAAAGGCCGGCGGAGGAGGCAAAATTTGAAGAATTTGATAGAATTTCGCCAACTGGAGAAGCAAAAGGAAAGAAGAGAAGGGAATATGAGGAGAAACAATTCTACTGAATTTTGGAAAAATTCTTGAAGTTGGAACTTTAAGATGTAGGTTAGATTCATTGTTTTGCTTTTGTAACCGTGTAATCTTGGGCAAAGCACTTAGAAACTGTGAGTCTCAGATTATCCATAATGCAAAAATGAGCTGGTAATGTGAACTCAAACAAATTCTGTGAGAATTTAAAAAATTAACAAAAAATAGTTGAATTGAATTGTATAGATGAAACTTTAATAGATGTACTTAGTTGTAAATTTTTATTTTTGATATTATATAGGGTGTCAAGCTATTAGTGCTTGAAAATATACTGGAATCTTGATATTAAAAAAAAAGCATCAAATCAGACTCATTATTATCATTAATGTATTTTCGTGTGTCTACAATGCCCTGGAAAGCTCATGTCAGTATTTTGTCCTATTTCTTATATCTGATTTATACTAAGGATGCTTGAAGGCATTTAAAAAAGTTTGCCTTACCAAAGAAACCAATCATACCTGACAGACTCCTGAATATACAATTGCTTCCATTTAACATTATCTATTATTCTCCTGAGAACCAGGACATTTTCAAAATTTTAAAAAGTCCAAATTGTTTAAAATATGGCAAATAGAAATATAATGAAGGAATGAAAAAATCACATTTTTCTATTTAAAATTTTCTTTTATGGAATATTCTTTGAAAATATCATTATTAATGGTTTCATAGAATTCCAAGGTGTAGATATTATGTAATGTATGTCACCATTCTTTGAATGGTGAACATTTAGTCTGTTCTAAGTTTTCGCTATTATAATTATACCTGCAATGGATATCCTTGTGTAAAATCTAGGTCCATGGTTATTCTAGTTTTAAAAAAACTTTAATGAGGGAAGGAGAATAGGTATTCTTCATTTATAACTTTGAAAGTCCAACTCGACCCTCATTTGTTGTGCAAATCTCTTCTGCAGCATAAAAAATGCTGTTTTCCATGCATACTAGCAGACATGCTTCATTTCCATTGTCAGTTACCTGGGACCTTCCCTACGAAATATAACTTATTCCTAGAAAAGTCTTACCTATTTTGCTGAGAATATTGTATTCACTAAAGAAAAAATATATGACCTCAAGGTAAATGCAAGTCAGGTAAGTTCTGGAAGAATTAATTTTCAGATATTTAATTCCAGAATTTAATTAGATCACCTCTCAGGGAGATTTAATGAATGTTCTCAGAATGGGAGTTCATAAGACAAAAAGGATTTTCCTAAGAACTGATGAGCATGTTTGTATCTTTTACTTCAATGTTTTTTTTCTGAGCATACCTAGGATTCATGGAAAACAGCTGTAAAACCTCAGAAAAAAAATAGAGTGATGAATGAATATAATAAGCATTTAATCAAGAATTAAGAAGGATTCACAGGGATATGAAAGACAGTTTGGGGAATATAATTAATAATGTTGTAAATATTTTATAGGGTATCAGATGGTCAAGTGTCTTGTTAGGGAGAACACTTCATGTACAGTGTAGATGCTTAACCACTGCATTGTACACCGGAAGTTGATGTTGAATAATGTTGTATGTCAACTATAATTTATATATATATATATATATATATATATATATATATATATATATAGTCACAGGATGTGGAGTATAGTGTGGGGAGTGGAGTCAATGAAATTGTAATAGATATGTATGATATCGGGGGTGGTTGGGAGGTGGATTGGGGGATGGGGGTTGTCACTTTGTGAGGGGTAAAAAGTATAACTAGTGTACTGTTTTGTACACCTGAAGCTAAAAAAAAAAAAAAAGGAAAGTTTAACATCTCTTTACAAATTCTGTTTGGTACTTGGTGTAGGGATATTATATATTTCACTTTTGTCCTATTTAAGAGACATCAGTTGAATGCATTTTTGATAACTGGATTGGCTTGTGCATTTTTCTCAAAGCATTATTTTTACATAGATAATTAATAAATTATTTGTTCAGTGACTCTTTAATAGGAGCTATCACATCAGAAATTATTTACTCTGACAGTATGACATATTTTATAATTTAATTCCCAAAGCTAATTGATGTTTTAAAACCACCTTTATGAAATGTTAAAAGCCCCTAGTGGGGGCTGTTAAATGAGCCACTAAGGTTATCAGTGATCAACTAACTGAAATACTTTAATTTTCTTTTAATTGAATAATAGTAACCACAAAAGTAGGTATATACACATGTGCAACTGCAAAATAATAACCATGCAACAAGCATCATTTACTATGAAACTGCCTTTTGGATTTCAAAAAAGAAGGTAAATAGGTTTATATGCACATGCTCATATTTTCCAAAGCATCTTAGAAGCAAATACTTTGCATTTTAATATATTCCTTTGTTTATATGAAAGTCGATAAAAACTTTAAAAAATATAAGCTAAAAGAGGTTGCTTTCCCAAGGAAATTTATTATATTAGTAATATCTAATTGTAGAGTATTACTAGCACACTCAATCGCATTGAACCCACTTGGGTGTGCCTCTGTATTAGGGTACAGCTACTAAAGCTACAATTTGAGAGGGAGAAATAGTTTCCTCTCTTTGTAAATGTGCTATCTTCATTCAACAAATGTTTATTGAGTATCTACTATGTGCTCAGATGCCTTGCTAAGCCCTGAAGACTCGAACACGAGCAACACATATATGATTGCGGTTCTCCAGAACTTAGGTTCTAGTGGATACTAAGATAAGCACACTGATAACATGAGAAGTAGTGGACAGTTCTTGCTTTCCAGGTCATTTAATCTCTAGCAGATTATTTCATGTCTAGCCCTATATCTCAGCAGAAAATGGGGATGATTATAGTACATATAGAGTTGTGAGGACTGAATGAGGTATTTATGTCTGAGAATCGGCACAGCAACTGATCTGTTGCAGGCGCTCAAAAATGTTGGCTAATACGATGATGGTGACAGTGTCATTTGGAATGTGGGCTTCTGTGTCACTGCTCTAGGGTAAGAGTGCCATGTGAGATGTTCAGTGCATGGAGGGGTGGGGGGCAGACTCTTCCCCGGCCTGTGAATAGTGAGAGAGGCATTAACAGGGAGTTGGAAATGGGAGGAAACTTTTGCCAAGGTACATTGTGTTTTCTAGGCAGAGCACCACACCTGGGAAAGGCTTCATAGCCAATCATGGAATTCAACAGCCACAGCTAAGAGGAAACGACAGAGATCTGGTGAGGGCAGATTAGCACACATTGACTAGAACGGTCCTGCGTGGAGGCTGGGTAACCATGCGGTGTCAGCCTGCTTTAAATCACTGAGGTTAATGGAGAAATTCAACTTCTGCTGTGGAACCCAGAAAAGGGACAGAGGGCAGAGAAATGAAGGGCAACAGGAAGCAGGAAGTGAGAGATGCTGGAGTACAAGGAAAACGAAGGGGTTACCACAGTTCAAAGATGAAAGATTCAAAATCAGAATAATGGTTAGCCCTAAAGGGGGTATAGCTAGTCAGGGATAGAAGAGAAGGACTTTCTTTAATGCTGGTAGGAACCACTAAGAGGAAATTGAGTCCCATAAAGATAAGGGGATTTGCCCAAATCTCTCAAATGATAAGTTCAGAAATCTCATAGCAGACAAGGTAGGATTTATCAAAATGGGGAATGGAATGTAATAAACTAGCAGAAGACAGTCTTAGTAATTCTGACTTAAAAAGATTAGAGAATTCACTCATTAATGTAGAAAATTGTGGGAAATAAATTGCAGTCATGTGCTGCATAACAATGTTTTGGTCAACAATGAACCGCATATACCACAGTGGTCCATAAGATTATTATGGAGCTGAAAAATTCCTCCTGCCAGTGATATTGTAACCATCGTAACATAGTAGTGCAATGCATTACTCGTGTATTTGTGGTGATGCAGTGTAAACAAACCTACTGCCCTGCCAGTTGCATAAAGTATAGCACATCAATTATATACATTACCTAACACTTGGTAGTGATAGTAATCAACTATGTTATTGGTTTATATATTTGTTATATTAATACTATACCTCTAATCATCATTTTTGAGTGTACTCTTTGTACTCATGAAAAAAGATTGCTGTAAAACAGTATTGCCATGTTATACCAGCAGCAGCCTCATACATCTCATGTTTACAGCATTTCTCAAATGCAGAGCTGCACTTTGGAGGTGGGCTGTCTGGGTTCAAATCCTGGCTCTGTGCAGTCTGATCCTGGACAAATTACTCATCTTCTCATACCTCAATCTCCTCATCTATGAAATGGGAATAATACTATAGTCCTCACAGTGTTTGGTGAGAATTAAAGAAGTTAGTGTGTGTAAAGCTTCTTATCGTGGAGCCCTGCACATAAGAAGTGCAAAATTGCTACTAAGCTTCATTGAAGAGATGGAACTAATATGTGTTAGGTATTAAAAGTAGAAAGATTTGGAAAGAGATTCCAGGCAAGGAAAATAGCATGTAGAATGAAAGAAGCAAGTATGAGTTTGGCAGGTATGGATGGAAGATAGTCACACCATCTTCTAGAGTAGAAAGAAACCATGGCCAAATAATGGAGGGTATTAATTTCTACTACCATATAGAGATTTGATTAGGGAATTCCAACATAGCTATTGAACACATTATGACTAACTCTCTGAAGGTAATGGATGGGGATTTGCTGGAGGTTCTCAAAAGGCAATGACATAACAAACATGACTTTGGTTGGATATTTGTTATTGGTGCCATTTAGCCAGGGTTTTCTGTAAGAGTAAGGCAAAAGATAATGAGTATTTTTAGGAAACAGTAGTTTTTTTATACTCCAAAAGGTTTCATACTAGTGATAGAGTGGCCCAGGGTTTGGACATGAAAAAGAAATCCTTCCCTTTGGGCTTTTGCATGTAAAGCACAGGTAGGTAGTACTTGAGTCACTGGAGACAGTTAGTTTTGTAGTAAAATGATCAGTTTTGTGTGCAGAAGTTTCCTATCAGAGCTATGTGAGATTTTGTAGGTCTTTTTAAAAAACCTGTGTCTCTAGTTCAAAGGGTAGCCAGGTAATTTGGGAGAGGAACAAGTAATTAATCTTATTAAACACATTTTCAGTATTATTTGTAGGAATTACAGGAATATTTAAAATATATGTATAAAATTCTTCATCAGTTATTACATTTATGTCTTTGTTATAAATTTTTATTGCTATAAAAGATGTCCCCAACAATTTCACATCACCAGAGCCTGGGTGATGCTGGTATTTGAGCAGGCACTGAGTCATCATTTTGTTCTAGGGTTATCAATTTAGAACTGTATATGCAACTTATCTACCTTTGCATTTGCCACCCAGTTGGTTAAAGTTTTCTTTTATATTATAAATGAACAATATTGAACTCTGCACATGTTACTCTAGTTCTGAAATATCATTTCTATGCATTTTAAAATATATAATCTTTGCTATATCATTCCTCTCCTTGCCCACTGCATATTTTCTTAAGATATATCATCCATGAAAAACGAATTCCTCAGAAAATTCTCGCTATGATAAAATAATGAATTTGGGCATATCACAATTTGATAACTAAGATAGGGAATATTCTTTTACAAGAAGCTGAAAGGGAGGATTTATTCTCTGTAAAATCTACCAAAATAATCCACTTGGCCTCAGGTATTGACATTGATTGTCAACAATGATAGGCCATTAAAAGATGGGACCATAAACTGATATTTCAAAAACACTTGGTAAATTGGCAGCTGGAGGATAAACAGCAGATATGCATCTTGGGAGTCCAGGTATACTCAAGTTTGTTGGATGAAATAGATAGAGCCATTCTTTTGGTGATTTTTCTATTAGCTAAGAAACAAATACCAACTCTGCGTGTGTGTGTGTGTGTATACATGTGAAGGTTTTTTACCTTTCCTTCTTTTTACAACATTATGTTGCCCTTTGGTAACATAAACAACGAGGCTGATTTGGAAGACCCAAAGAAAAGGTAGAACTGGAAGCAGTTGCCGGGGCAAAGAGCCATTGTTGAAGTCACAGCTGTAGAAACAGCAAGCAAAACTGGAAGGAAAACTGGAAGAATCCAGTCCCTTATTTATCCCCCAGCCTTCTGGCTTCTCAGCACTCCTCCATAGGGTCTGACATGGAAACTTCTAGCAAAGGAAAGATACATTTGCTAAATTGTAGCCTCAGCACCACCAAGCAGAGTATGAAAGGGTGGGTGTTGGTCTGAGATTAATGACAGCACAAATTGTTTTTTACCAAGTTTTACTGTTATAAAGAATTCCTAATGGTAGTTCTGTGGAGACTCTGTCATCATTCACAGGCAGATGTATGAAAGGGTCTAAGAGCAGGGTGAGTGGTAAACCATAAACTAGGATGATAAGAATGATTCAGGGGGAAAAAACTAATATATCTCTTGTCCCCATAAGGGTCAAGAATTTTATTAAGTACGTCAGAGATTCATCTCATTTAATAATCCCAACAATCTTGTTAGGGAAATGGATTATGTCTTTGTAGCAAATGAAAGAAAATCACACAGAGGATTTATGTAATTTGAATCATATTCGAATCACACAGAGGATTTATGTAATTTCAGTTAGTGAGTAGATGGTAGGAGTCTAGCCTAGGTCTGTCTAACAACAAAGGAAATGTTGAGCTTTCCTCATTCATTAAGATGTAGACTAAGACAAGGCCAAGGATTCAAAAGTACAGATAACCAACCAGTGGGGCACACAGACCAAGAGGAGGGCAGGTACAAAAACACAGAGTGACCTTGGTTCTAAGGAAATGTCCACCAAGCCACAGAGGGTGTATTGAGTTCAGTTTTAGTGTTTACGACTTCACTCTAACTTTGTTTTCTGGATGGAATTGCTTGGTTCTACCAGGTACGTTGGCTCTTCCCATAGTCTTACAGTCAAGTTTCTGCTGCCACAAATGGGTGCAATCCAATAATGGCTCCCCTCATTGTCATGCCTTTCACCTTTTGCCTCTACCTCGCGACTCCTCTGTTACTGCTGAGACATGCGACATCAAGGCATGTGCTCAGCCCCACATGTATGTAACCCAGAAGTGCAGGGCAGTTAATACCCGTTGGGGTGAGCTTTGAGCAAGCTATATCCAGGGATATTAGCACCTGTAGATAAGTCTTTCTCCCTTATTCTCCCTAGGTGAACTCTTTAGATTTTCAACAACTTCATGTGAACTCTCTCTCTGCAGATATCCTGCAAGACTGAGCAAACAGCTTGTCACAAATCCTGGCCAACTCAGTAATACACCCTATTATATTTGCTTCCTCTTACACTCCTTTCCCTTCACTCTGCTGTCTTGGGATTTTCACACCCCAATAAAATGGTAGAGGCTTTTGCAAAAAAAATTTTTTTTGAGAGGGAAGGAGGTTGCTGGGTTTTGGAGGAGAATTTCAGCCTAATACAATGGGACACATTTTTCTTTGAGCTGAAAATAATCCAACATATTTATTGATTTAGGCAATTAGATAGAAGACATAAGAAAATAAAACAAGGTATGGAGAATTTGGGGGTGATGTGAAGATAGATATGACAGCTCTTGCCTTCATGGAATGAATGTTTATCATCCTGCAGATCAATTTCTGTGCAGATTATTCAAAAGAAATTTCTTTGAATAAAGCCTAATGTGTAACAATGCTCTGTCCCCTGGAACTTTTCTAATGCCCATTCAAACATCTGCTGGTGTTCATACAACCCCATATTCTCTAAATGGCAAACACCCAAACAGAATTTATGTCTCATCTCTTGTCACCTCTGGGAATAGTTTGATGGCCTCTATCCTTTCTGCCAAACTTTTGAGAATATTAGGGCACCCTCATCTGTGTTTCAAAGGTCTTTTTTTTTTAAAGATTTTATCGTGGCACAAATTATTATGTTTTTCCACAATGCTGAGCAATCCTGAAAGCAGAGACTATGCTTTGGTCAATGATGATTTTTTAGAAGCTAACAGAAGCCTGGCATACAGTAGGCACTTAATCAATATTTGTCGACGCCATTGACTGATCTAAAGGATTTATGAGGAACCCTGTTCAAATCCCTAAGCTTTTTAATTACTCTATTGAACAAATCCCAGGAGAAAATTGCTGAATCAGGCTGACATTTTGTGTGAATGTAATATATATTTGCCCACATGTTGAAATATGATGGCAACCAAGATTCTATGATATTAAAATACTTACATCTTTGCCAGTTTTCACAACCACAACTACTTCATTACTTAGGTTACGTCTTTGAAAGCTCTGATGAAATGCTAATTTGGAAACATACCAATATTTCAGATCAGATTAGCCCCAATTCTCTGCTAAATAATCATAGAAACCAGATTTGGACCTAGTGAGCCTAACACCAAAAACGAAGGCCTGTCCATCCTACCACACTGCTTTATTCAAATCCAAGTGTCTCCAAAACAAAGGAAGATACTCATTGGTCTCCAGGGTCCAGGAAAAACAGAGAGAATAAAGGATGAGGGGAGAAAACAGAAAAGAAATCATATTTGATGCACTAGAAACAGAAATGCTGAATCTGAAACTTTCGTCTTTTGAGTTTCTGAGGGAAAGGAGCCCAGAACAGTCAGTGTGCTGAGGAGAAACATTAAGGCTGGAATCCATCCGGTTCTCCATGGGAGACTGTCAGGTGGCTCAGGGCAGCACAAGACAACAATGACTGCTCACCGACAGGGCCACGGAAGGGACACTGGAAAGACTTTTCCTGTACCTCCTCGCTATGACCACCAGGAGGTTGGCCTAGGCTACCTGCTTGAAGGTAAGAACTGTAGTTTCAAGATGGGCAGCGATTTAACTTTCTGATGAATGACTTCAAGCCTCATAGCTTTACTTTTGGTAAAATGATAGACTAGTTAAGAGTGGGTAGTCTGCATATGTAGTAAAATGTGTGTTTTCCCCTTGGCTTCACTATTTGCTAAACCATGTGACTGACGATGTTGGGCTAGTTCTTTGACCTGCCTCAGTTGTCATGTCCTTAAAATGAAGACAATAAGAGCGTTTACTTGGGCGGCTTCCTGTGGACATTAGGGAAATAATGCATGTGGGGCACTTGTTGCAGAAGTCATTGTGTCATGGTGAGTGTCCAAACATGCTCTCTGTTTATCATGTGGTGGAGATTATTAGAGTACAGTTCTTGCAGGTGAATTTTCCAGTTTTGTGTTTTGACTAATGAGGATGCACTTTTTAAATTTTTGAAAGATTTCTAATCCTAAAATGGAAATCTGCTCCCTGAGACCTAGAAAATAATCACTAATGATCCCAAAGCTGCTAAAATTTCACCATATTCGAAATGACCTTTTTAAAGTGCTATCCTAGTCTGGGGAGGGGGCAGGAGGAGTGACTTGAAGGTGAAATACCCTGTTAACAATCCCCCAGGTGAATGGAAAATTTAAAATAATATTCTAATGATTCATTGTACATTACTACGCCCCATTAGGTGCCTACATTACATCTTAAGGCACAATCAATATCTGTCATCTTGCTTATGGCTTTGGTGCTAGAGCGGTTCAATTTCATTCTGCAACTCTCATGCCCATGAAGCTGTAGCTCAGGTGTCATATGATAAAATATTACTCAGAAGTACATATTCACTCCTAAAGCATAGTGGGAAATAATTGATGAAGAAGGTGTCTTTCCATCTGGTCAAATGCCATTAAAGTGAGCATGCGATTGATGTGAGCAAAAAGGATGAGCAACATTCTATGAAACTTTTCGGCACATAGTGTGTGTGTGTGTGTGTGTGTGTGTGTGTGTGTGTGTGTGTGTGTGTGTTCTATACCCATAAAGTTGCTTACAAATCATTGAGCACTTAAACTAGGTTTCTATTTATAAAATTTTAGTATAGTTAAGACTAGTTCAATAATATATCTATTATATAAAGAGAGGTGCCAGTATGTAAATATATGCTTCCTTCTCTTAAAATTTTTTTTAGAATATATTGAGTTTTAAAAAATTATTTGGTTTAGGCAAAGCTAAAGGGAGAAACTCCAAAACAGCCATGGGTAAGTAATAAACCAGTTGTCCTTTTAAACAAAACTAGTAGGTTTGCTAAATAACCTATATTTTGAGTTGTTTTCAGAATTGGAACAACTGACTGCCTCCACCCCCCTTTCCTCATGTGGGTGCCATTGTGAAGGAACCCAGGAACACACACCAATCAAAATATCTTCCCCACACATTCTACCAGGTGGAAAGCCATTCAGGTTAATAGAGGCCTGCATTAGAATTCAGACATACCTTAGCGGGTTAAACCCATCATCTGGCGACTCATTCGCATAGTTCAGTGTGAATTTTTGAAAATGTTAAATGTGTGATTTCTTTCCAAATTAAAATCAGACAGAAATGTGAATTCTGCTAATGAGAGAGGAAATGAAACACTATTAGGATTTTGGAACACTATGGGATAGGACAAGCCAGGGCCCTTACTACAGCGTGGAGCTTTAGATAGATAAAAGATAACATGAAAGTGTGTGTGTGTGTGTGTGTGTGTGTGTGTGTGTGCACGCGCGCGCGCGCGTGTGCATGTGTGATATAGGAAGAGGCCAAAAAGGGCTCTAGAAATAGACTTGTAAGGCCTTTAAAAATGAATTTAACTGGCACTGTTCATCTGTTTAAGACGCTGTTGGCTGCAGTCACCCTTTGCAGTGGCTGGAAAATCACCAACACTATGCTGCCTCACACAGATAGTCTAAATGCTCCTAGACTTGCCCAACTTTATAAAAGGAGAGGCATATACAATACATTGTATCTGGTGACATTTGATTTGGGATTTAAAAAATACTCCTGTGACAGTGGCTTTTACAGTGTGTCTTAAAAATTATTGAAAAAGTGGCTTAATTTAATTGTTAATATATAATTATATACTTTATAACCAGGTTTACTGTTTGAGAGTTTTGATAGATTATAATAATTTCTTTTTTTTTTTTTTCAAAAAGCTGAGAAATTCAAACACCTTGACTCCAATATCCTATTGTATTGTGGCGGGGAGGCACTTTTTGGATTTTACAACACTTAAATTGAGACTCACTCTACAGGATATACACTGATACTGGAGCAAATGTCATGAGTTTGAGAAATAGAGAATCTGGAAGCCCAAATGATATATTGTTTTGTTAGAGTGATTGTGGGGAAGTGAGTGCAGGATAAAGACAAGTGAAACATGAATTCTGATTGGAATAGTCTGAAAACGCTGCAGATGGTTGTGAACCTTGCTGAGACCACCTGGGCTCTGCTGTTATTTTCCTTTATGCTGGATATTGTCAGACTTTTGTGCCATGAAATATAAGGCACTAGAAACATTTTTAACAAACAATTATTCATCAGTTTCTATTTTTATATAGCTTTGGGGGACTGCAGAATACCCCTAATATATTTTAGAATGCCTATAAGGGAGAAAAGATAACAAACAGTGAAGAATTTACTTCAATTGTTAGAATACATGTTTTCATCAAGTGTAGTTAGTGAATCTTTCATTTTCTTTGTCATTTGTTAGGGAATAGGACACTCCACCCTCCCCACTATCACAATAAGTAGTTAGCCTTCCTATCACTCAGGACTAGTGTTGGTGCTTTTTATTGTGTGCATTTCTGACTTTCTCATTTTGGGCCTAAAATTCAGAATTTTGTTGAAATATACAGGATTCTTCAGTAGCCTTCTATTTATTCTCCTTTCTGTTGTCACTTCCTATTTTCAGCACACATGTTGCTATGAGACAAATTTTCTTTAAACACAACTTTGCTTTTTGGGCCATTCCTTGTTGAAGAACATAACCAACTTTTTATTGCTCTTGTGTATAACTTTCATTTCTCTTCCCGGATTTTAAGGTCATCCTCAGTTTTGTCCCAATTGATCTCACCTTAATTGCCTCCCCTCCTCTGCATAAAATGTACTCTGTCCCCCCATTAAGCCCTTTTCCTCTGTCTCTCACAGTCTTCTTGCCACCCCCTATGCTCTTGCTTTCCCCAAGAGCACACCCCTCACCCACTTCTTCTGCCTTCCTAGATCTTAGTTTTAAATTTCACCTTAATTTCCATCTATGTAATAACAACATAGCTAATACTCATTAGAAGTTGACAATGTGCCAGCCACTGTTCTAAGCACACATCATGTATTAAGTTGTTTAATTTTTATATCAACTTTGTAAGGTAGTTCTACACCCTCCATTTTACAAATGAGGAAACTGAGGCACAAAGGAGTAACTTGCTTAATAACAGCTGTTAAATCGCTCCACTGGGGTACAAAACCGGGCTGCCTGCCTCCTCGCCCCATTCTTTCTGCTGCTGCACCCTTCTGCCACCTCACTGCCTCTTCTCTCAGTCTCCTCTGAGTCTCCTGGCTCACTCTCATTTCCTCCAGTATAAATTTATGTGGTAGCTTTATTCAGAACCATAGAGTGTATTATTTCACCATGTCGATTTCATGCATATTAATTTTTTTTCTGGGCAAGTATATAGCACGATATCTTAAAATGAGTTCTATGACTCATTCTACTTTCTTTCCAAAACATTATGCAGTCCCAGCTCATAACAGGAACTCATTAACACTCATTTGTTTTTGATAGATAGTGCAAAGATAATGCTCCTCCCCTCCAATTATATCATAAATTGTCTTGATTTTATAATTTGATTGCATAGAATAAGTACCTTCAAGTCCAGTGACACACTGTAAAGTGTTTTAAATTTCATGTATATGACCTACAAAATGGGTCTCCGCTTAGGTGACAGTTGACTAGCGTTCTGCAATGGTTTCTGAATTGGGCTCCGATGGATCTGAATTATTCAGTTTTCATTTGACATTTTTCTGAGATAATATTTTTAAACACTCCTTCCCATGCAAACATTTCACAAACCAGAAAATCACAGAACTTGTGTTACACACACACACACACACACACACACACACACACACACACACAGTTATAGTCCACATAATAGGAGACACTATTCAACTACCTTGGATTCTCTTTAATGGGCACCAGAAAGCACATGCTTCAGAAAACATGGGTATTGGCTTTAAAACTTAGTTTCACTGTGTTTTAGCTGATTTTTCTTTGTTTTAACCAACATAATAATCATAGTTTGAGGAAATATCTGGTTTTAATATTGGATTCAATCTTAAAAGATGGGTTCTGGAAAACAGATGCTTGGAAATTAGACAATCGTTTCTGAATTTTTTGCCCAGATAGTCCTCCAATGAGCTCTCTCTTTGGTCTAAATTGGTTAAATTGCTTTTGTTCCTGACTGTTTCTGTATCAGTCAAATAATCCCTGACCGAGATGGATTATAACTGTTATGAAGATTTATTGAATTCTACCGATATGAACCAAATGCTTTAATAATAGCACTTTTTTTTTGTTTTGCCCCTTTAAACCTTACCACAAAAGGATTTTCTTTTTTATTTTTTTCACATTTTACAAGTGAAAAAAACCTGAAATTCAAAGATATTAAATAAGTTTTATATGGTCACATGTTTGAAAGCAACAGACTTAGAGCCTGAATTCTGATCTGCTTTTTTTCCAAAGTCCCTGCTGGAAATAGTTCTCCCAGGCTAGAGCCTTGGTGGTGACATGAAGGAGGTTGTCCAGGGCTCTGTAAAGCTCCACCAGCTTAGTGGTTCCCCCGTTTGTATGTTTAAGGGAGTGAATGGAGCATAGGTGACGAGAGAGTTCTGTTTATGGACTCCACTTTTTCTGTGAATCTAGATGGTTTGCTAATAATTAGGACAGATGTAGTACAGGGTATTTGAAGAAAGCCATTTGTGGATGCTATAGGATGCTAATTTGGGAATGCAGAGAAGTTATAAGCATGTGTGAGCATATAAAGGCTCTATTTCATATGTATATTTAGAGAAATGTAAATATTCCCCTATTGCATGCTTGCTTGTTTGTTCTTTGTTTATTTTATAAGGAGAACAAATAAGACTTCTAAAAACCTAAACACTTTATTTCTGTTCCTTATGGTATGTGAGTAGGGATGATAAGGACTTGGTGGAGAGAATGAAATGAAACATTTGCAGCAAGACAGAAAGAAAGGTCTTCTTGGGGAAGAGGAAAGTCTTCAGGGGTTATGAGGGAGTGTTCACAAGTCACTCACGATTACTTCCCTGGCATAGTGGACTCCCAAAACAGATAGAACACATGTGTGAGTCATGCTGTGGCTGGTCTTTTTTCAGTGTTGGATTCCTTATCTCAAAATGAATATTGTTAGACCTCACAGGCTTACTGTAAAAATGAAACGGGTTAATAAAAATAAAACACAAAGCCTGCCGCCGTATAGTAGGTGCTCAGTGAATATTAGGTTCTTATCACTACTTAGGACTGCTTTCTAAGATATTTGTTATTCTTCCAGCTATGTACCTTTAGGATTTTTCTCTGGTATGGCTAATGAAAGGGGTTCACCCTGGAGAATGTTATTCCATGCTCTGTAGTGGAGTGACCATTCTTCTCTCACACTCAAATTTAGATAACAAGTGGCCAGGAATTTCTTTGTGGTAATTAATTTAAATTTATCAAAGCATCTTCTGAGTTACATGTGACAAAAGGGCTTGGGGATGTGGTTGAAAGCATTAGACACAAAAATTGTTAAACCTTTCTATGGTTCAGGGATGATAGGTTTACCTGGGTCATGAGGCTTAGTGAATGGTCCCTTCTGTGGAAGATACAGAGAAGAGTAGGAACTAGTGATTCAATCTTACAACAACAGTAATAAAACAAAAACAAAACAAAAAAAGTATATATTTAGATAGATAAATAGCTAATTTTATAATGCAAAGTGTTTTGCAAAATATTATTTGTTAATTGCCTTCTACATTTAGCCTTGAACATTCTCTGCGAAGAGTGTGCATAAAATCCATGTGACTCCAAGAAAGCATTAGTGTGAACTTGGGCCCTGATGAAGACATGCGTATGAAACACAGTAAAAAAATTCCTTAAGCAAACCCAAAAATGTTGTGCTAAACATGAACAGGACTGTCAGAGCAGGCTTTGGACATTTGTCCATTTATTCTTGCACAAATTCAAGCAATTTTAAAACAGTTGGAAAGTTATGACTGACAATTATTGTACACAGTCCTCTGAAACTACAAAAGGGAGAGAAAGCTTATGTAAATGCATGAAGCTGATGTCAGGGAAGCCCAAACAAACCATAGAGTTAGCCATTATACAGGACTTCAGTTCAGCTTGTGGAGTACTCCCAAGCTAATTGAACTCAAGTATCGCTATCAACACTGTACAATGATCGGCAGTAAGTGGTGACAAGGAGAATTAGCCTCCGCCAGCTCTTAACACACACAGGCTCCCAAACTTCACAATAATTCAAAGTTCTGCTGCTAGTTTGATCCACAAAGTGATCCCGAGCTAACAAAGGGGGCCCAGGCATGATGGTGCCACCTCCAGCCTAGGAGGCTTCCTCCAGGCACATACTGCCTATCAAATTGCCTATCAAAGCTTCAAATCTTCTTGCTTCCTGTTGCTTCCAGATGATAAGCTTTCCACACATTCCCTTCCTCACTATAAAACATTATCTTCCATCATCTACTTTTAAAAGTAGTAATTTAAAGGATTATTCATAAAGATCTCCAGGCACCTGTGGAGATTATACTCATAATTACTGTAAAGAGATTGCTGTCTTCGAACATATCAGTGATACAGTTAGTTTTATTTGGGAAGCTACAGAAATAAGTAGATGGCATAGAAAGGAGGGGAGGAGGAGGAGAAGGTGGAGGAGGTGAAGGGGAAAGAGGCGGGAGACAGTAAGGAGGAGAGTGAGGAAACCAATACTTTTTGAACGGGTTAGGGGTAACTCTCACACTTCGGTCCTTTTGTTTTCAGGTCTTTGCCCAAAGGTAAAAATCTTTATTTTTTTGTGCAGTCCCAAGGCTCATGTTTATCTTTCCCACTTGACTGGGAATGCAGACAGAAAGATATGCCCACAGCTGTCAGTCAAGCATCTTTAGGGAATTTCTGAGCTATTAGCTATAGCTAATGATAGAGGTGTTCTCGCCCCTCCCTAGGTGGAGGGAACAGAGAATGGATATGATTATGACATATATTTGAGCCTCTCCGGGTCTTAATCCCATTATCAGTTTCTCAAAGGAGAGAGCAAAGCCTTAAATATTGTAAAAGGATAGATAGATTTTTTTTCCTAAAGAGGTTAAGGATACTAACATGCCACAGAGCAAAGCTTCAGGGTCCCTGGCAAAAAGACTTGGGATATACATGTTTTTCATTGTCCCCCAGGTCAAACATGTAGATATCTTACATGAAGAAAAAAAGAGCAGTGACTTTTTCTCAGAAAAAAATACCTACTGTGCATATCGCCATAGAGGGTACCCATGTTCCATAGGGCACACAGGAGAGAAGGAGGTTCAGACTCTCATCAGAGGATCTGCCCCAGTTCTCTATAACAGTGACAGGAGTTGCCAGGTGCCAGGGCCTTCCTCCCAAACAATATTCAGAGCATTCACTGTTGCTGGTAAGAAGAAAAAGCAAATGTGCATCAGCAGTATTATACAGGATGCTACAGTAGAATTCAGCAGATGAACTCTAGG
>NW_017732019.1:279921-281301 GCF_001890085.2 Hipposideros armiger | reverse complement strand
CTGATTAGTTTGAAAATTATTGGCAAAGAGTATTGACATCAAAGCAGGTTATTTAACATCTTGTTTTAGCTCTGCTGCTATCTGTGTGACCCTACCCCAGTCAGCTCGGTTTCTCACACTGTGTTCCTTGGAGCTTTGTCCACTCAGTTAGGATTACTAAGAGGCTGAGTGGTGAGGTCAGTCACTCCCACCTGAGCCCTGAGCAACTCCAGTTTTGTTAACATCTATCTACTAGTCTTTAACATAAGACACTGTTGGAGGAAGAGGTTCTCCTGTGAAAGAGATTTGAGACCTACTGTCTATGAGGAGTTTTCAAGTCACTTCCAGATCTAAATTTTCTGTAATTACAATATCACTCATTGATATGAATATTTTTTAAAAGAACTATTTCTTCCTTTACATACACGTGGCAGATACTGAGACCAACAGTTTAGTTGCCTCTAGGAAGTTTCATGAGCCAGACAGAGAAACTCAGGCTTCCTGTCTCTGAGTTTCCCACTATTTTTCTCAATCTTAGCCGTATACTGTCTGACTTTACTATGGGAGAGCTGCTTATGAGACCTCATGATACTGTTTTTTAGTTAGCTATTTTATCAGTACTGGTTATCTGGGTGGACCCTGGCTTTTCACTATCCATTGGCCAGTGCCATTCACTTTGCATTTATTGATCTAAAAAGGGTTGAAAGCTCTGAGACATCCAGTGATACCCGACATCTGGAAAACAATTTCCAGTCCTACACATCCTAGTGAGCTAAAGAGCATCAAACTCCTCAGTTCATTTTTAGTTGACACTTTCTTCAACTGAGTCTCCAAGTCAGAATCAGAATCATAATTATAGTCAGATTAATTTGCATTCTGCAAGGAAAGAGGGTACATTAATAGCCTAGTTCTAAAAGTGGTTCCTTCTTTCCTCAAAACAGCAGAAAATGTTCTTCCCAGATGCATAGCGTGGAGCCATCATCCACCTTTTATAGTTTCCATCAGATAGCTGCATCAGTTTATTACTTATTTATGTGTTTATTGGCTTTTCATGGCATATTTCCTCCAAAGAACTCAGGCTATTGAAGGATTTGTTTTAGAACTCTGCAAAATATATTCCTACAAGTTTACCTATGGGGTACACATAAAGTCATTTTACATTCTCCTTCATCTATTGTGGTGGGGTTATTATAAAAATGCTCACATTTTAAAATCTTCTCAGAAGTACATGCATTCCCCTTTCAAAATACAACCACCAGGAAAAAAGAAAAATCCACTGAAACAAGAACTGACCAATGTTCTTTTCTTAGAAAAATCAATCTCATCAGTAGCTCATGAAATTCGATTTCTCTGGTCAGGGACAAAGCAGATAATCATCACTTAATAATATTTATGGATGAT
>NW_017732019.1:276319-277286 GCF_001890085.2 Hipposideros armiger | reverse complement strand
TGGTAAAAATAGCAGATATCCCATGGAAAAGAGTTTTTTGTGTCTTTATGTCTCAGAGACGGATGGATATTATTTCCAGTTAATCCATTACGGCTATTTTTCCCATAACAGTTCACTTTTCCTATAACACTACTCCTTTGATGTCATATTACTTGCCCACCTTTTAAAATGTTTACTCTGGGAAATGGTCCAAGATCTATGCTTCTCTTTCCCTACTTTGAGTTGGAGACCTCCTTCTCAGGGCTTCCTTGGCCTTGTGATCACGTCTATCACAGTTCTTACCATGTGGAGTGACACATAGTTATGATTGTGAGATCGATCTTTAGACACAAGTTTATTGATTGTCTACCCTATGGTCAGCTGTGTGTAAAATGTGGGGTCACTAAACTGTAGAAGCATTTCTTTTCAACCAGGTAATTTTTCAATTATGCTCCTTTATCATCAAGTAAAAAAATAAGCTTCCTGAAACCCAGGATACTTATGATTTACAGTAAGTGTGCAGTCTGTCATGTTTCACCAATCTGCCTTTTATCAAAAACCCCAATTCAAATGGGAGTTTTCCCTAATGGCCTGCATTGGTATAATGGGAATGTAGGAGGCAGAGGGAGGTACCACTGTCCAGTGCGATGTTTCTTGTTTTCTCAGTTATGGAGGTTATGCATTAATTTAGTCTCTGAATTATGAGCAAGAAGTTAGTGCATCAGGCTTTATGGTGCTTACATCATGCCACATAGGGAAACAAGGACATTGATTCTGAGCAGAATATTGGTAGAAATCCTGGACATACATAGGGGGTCCTAGTTAGTGGATCAACAAACAGCAAAGAGGTAAGGGCTTAGAAATGGAAAGTGCAGTATTGAATGCAAAAAAGGGATAATATCAGGAACTTCTTTGAAGATGAGCCTGAGAAAATAGGAGCACATCCAGCACCATCACGCTCGTTTCATCCCCGAACATGGGTGATGGA
>NW_017732019.1:268423-270699 GCF_001890085.2 Hipposideros armiger | reverse complement strand
ATTCCTTATTGTGTTTGCTAAATTTTGTAGAAAACACTCTATTACTCTTTTTCCTGGAGCATCAGAAGTCTTACTGCAAGGGCTCTTGTGGGAAAGTGAGTAAGTCTGCAAGTCAGCATTCTTGTGTCTAGTTACTTATTTTCTTTGTTTTTAGTTTGGTGCCCACTCCATCAACTGTACCTGGTGTCCACAGAGACCCTCTGTTTTACTGTTTTCCTTTTGTTTTTCTTTTGGTGGGGGAAAATAATGCTCAAGAATTTTATGCTATAGCAGACATCTTTAATTATCATGGAGCTGGGGAGAATGGCAACTAGTGAAGTGGATTCTCAAACAGCTTCACCCACACCCCATACGTCCCTGTTACGTTAGGCTCTGCTTGCCCCATCACCACCTTCCTGCAAACCTGCAGTCCAAAACTGCTTAGAAATGGTTTTTGTTTGTTTGTTTGTTTGTTTTTTACCTCTCTGAGGATTTGATGGTATACTTTTTGTTGGTCTTCATTTATCCTCAATACTTCCTTTCAACTTTCTTATTTCTACTAAGTTATCTCTTGTCCACCTGCTTTTCAGCTTCCAAAATGTTGTTACTATTCCTTCCTGTCTTGTTGACCCCTTTTGTGTGGTTTAAGACTTTACAAACAAAAATAATTTACTATACATTTAGTGGATTTCATGAGGTAACAGTGTTAAATACATGTGCTTTATCTTCCATCCTAACCAGTAACTCAGCTGATATAATTTTAATTTTAAGCCTTCATCCATTCAATAAATATTTTCTGATTTCTATTAAATGCAGAATAACACTCTTGCTTCCATAAATTCTAAGATAATTTTTTTGTATAATTAAGATAATCTTTTTTATTATATTTAGAATAATCAGGTTATTCAGCACTAAAACTACTAGGTAAAAATGGTAATTAGCTAAATTGGGGAAAGCCAGTCACTCCTCTACCTCTTAATTTCCTTTAAATTTCAGAAGTTTCTCTCTTAGACTAACACTAAAATATGATATAGGCAAATTAAAATATTTTCTAATCAATCCTACTATACTCCTAACCCGTATACTTATTCTTTCTGCAATGTTAAAAGAATTATTAAACTAGGAAATTGTCCTTAATCACCCCCAAAGTCACCACTCCCCCATTTAATCATTCTCTGAATTTGGATGATTTCACTTCATGAATACCTCCTGCTTTTGTTCTGTCAAATGACAAAATGAAAACAATTTAGTAACAAGTTTGATATTTATGAGTTGAGGGAGTACTGTGCCTCAGAAGCAGTGGTGCTCTCTTCCTGAGGCACCACNACTCAACAAAACAAGAAAAATATTCTTCTGGATCATCAAGTTTAGATATATGTATAGTAAGAATACCACTTATGTCCAGAGAGAGCTACTGGGGAATCTATATTATTTGCTTTTTCATTATGTGACTAACTATTCTAGAATCATTTACTTATGTCTTATGTTGTCTTGTTTTTTGTTTTTCTCTCTCTCTCTCTCTGAAACATAGATCTTATACTCCAGTAACTTCTTGAGAAAGGGTAAGAGGGAGGTGGTACATTTTTTAAGCTTGCATGTTTGAAAATATCTTTATATGACATAATATTAATTGCTACTTTGCCTGGATTTTAGATTAGGAATAACTTCCCTTCTGAATGTTAAAGACACTTTTCCAATGTTGTTTGTTTCCAGGGTTATTGTTGAGAAGCCTGAAGCATCTCAATACTCTATCCTGTGTGTAAGTCTATTCTTTCCCCCTCTTTTGAAGGTTATAGAGTTTTGTGATTCCACAGTGCTGAACATTCACTAGACACATTTTTATTTTTTTATTTTTTAAAATTTATTATTTTTAAAATAATATTTTATTTTTCAATTACAGTTGACATACAATATTATATTAGTTTTAGGTGTACAACATAGTGATGAGATATTTATATAACTTCTGAAGTGATCACTTCAATAAGCTTAGTACCCACCTGACACCATACATAGTTATTACAATATTATTGTCTATATTCCCTATGCTATATTTTGCATTCCGTGACTATTTTAATAACTGACAGTTTGCACATCTTAATCTCTTGTGCTTTTTCACCCATTCCCCCAAACCCCACCCTCACCCCAATCTGGCAGTTATCAAAATGTTCTCTGTATCTATAAGTTTGTTTCTGTTTCGTTTATTTTGTTTTTTAGATTCTGCATATAAGTGAAATCACATGGTGTTGGTCTTCCTCTGTCTGACTTATTTCACTTAGCATAATATCCTCTAGGTCTAT
>NW_017732019.1:265339-266200 GCF_001890085.2 Hipposideros armiger | reverse complement strand
CAGAATCACAGGGCTAGGTAGTGGCAGCTTTGGAGCCAGAGCCCAGGTTTTTTGAGACATGATGTCATGTAAATGGATTAAATGCACTGCCTGCACATAGAAATGTCGAGGCCATGAAGGAAGCCCAAACCTCCCTCTCATTTAGAAGTCCAAATCACTGGCTCTGGAGATGTTCAGATTTACCTGGCATTTCCCAGAAGAGGACAGAAACGCAAATGGGGAAATTTCTTCACAGTAGTTTATCAACCCGGTGGCCATTTAGCCAGAAGAATTGGTGTTTTTCTTTCCCCAGGTTATCTGCTGGGCTTATAAATCTCCAGAGAGAAATTAAGGATTTGTTTGGTGGCCTTGGAAGAATCTGAATTGTTTCACTTGTTTCTTTATGCAAAGAAGAATGTAAGGGAGTATTAATAGCCTGGTTCCTTGGATCGTTGGTCTATTCACGTGGTATCCAAAGAATCTGCTTAATCAGCTTGATGAAAGAAGAGGAAAGGGACATGTTGTCCAGCTTTTCCAGCTACCACAGACTCCCCTGCGTTCTGTATCCCATCAGCTTAGAATCCGAGGTCGTCAGAGTTTTGGAGATAGAGTACAAACCCCTCATTAAACAGAGAGGAAGTTGATACTGGGAAAGCTGCAGGGGTCACCGGAAGTCCAGAGAGCTAGTTAATAACAGAGATGAGACTAGAATCAAAATAGCCAATGGTTTCCAGCTACCATTTTCTCAGCATTCACTGTGTCCTTGCTACTGTGATATGCACTTATATATCTATTACTTTATTGTTCCTCACACCTACCAAATTGAGGGCTTTTATCCTCATGTTTTAGTCAAGATAAGTTAGGCCATCTGGAGCTAACAAA
>NW_017732019.1:261874-262579 GCF_001890085.2 Hipposideros armiger | reverse complement strand
CTCCTCTTTTCACAGTCACTAAAGACCCTGACTGAGAGAGTCTCAACTTCCAGTACACATGCCTCATGGAGCACACACCTCTCCTTGGCTGGGGCAAGAGGAGAGAAAACACAGAGAACTCCCCGTCTCTGTACTTGGGCCTGGAAGTGTATCATATCACTTGGTTTTCATGGCCACTGAGCCAGATTAGTCACACGTATTAATCAAAGTACAAATAAGCTGAGAAGTTACTGTCTTCCTTGTCCTTCTGAAGGAGAGCACTTCTATGTTGTCCAATTAGTTGACATGTGATTGTTTGTAGTAATCTCTTATGATACTTTGTACTTGTGGGTTGGCTGTAACTTCTCTTTCTGATTTTATTAGTCGAGCCCTCTCTCTTTTCCCTTTGATGCATCTGGCTAAGTTTTATCTGTTTTGTTTATCTTTTTAAGAACCAACTCTTAGATTCATTACTCTTTTCTATTTTTTTAGTCTATTTCATTTATTTCTGCTCTGATCTTTATTATTTCCTTCCTTCTACTAACTTTGGGTTTTGTTTGTTCTTCTTTTTTTAGTTCCTAATATAATATTGTATTTCAACTATACTTCAATAAAAAAAAGAGGACTGATATTAATGAGCAGAAGAGATGACTACCACCCTGATCTTGCTTCTACTCTTTAATATCCACAGAGCAGCCAGTGTGATGTTTTTAAAATATACTTTTT
>NW_017732019.1:219247-259029 GCF_001890085.2 Hipposideros armiger | reverse complement strand
ATTTTTAACACCCAGGAGCTGTGTGTGTGTGTGTGTGTGTGTGTGTGTGTGTATCTCTGGATATTTTTATCTACTTCCTCCTACACTGCTTACTTGGCAGGAATGGCTTGGAGTCGCACACAACCTCATGCCTGGGGAAGGCCTCCTTGCCTTTCCACAAGGCTGATTCTGGATGAAACATTCAGAGATTTAGGCCTGGATTTATATGTCTTACCTTACTGATACTCCAAGACCTTTGGATTTCAGCCTCCACAGCATCCTCGGTGGTGCTGAGGAATGCACTTTCTGGCTCACTTATCTCTTAGTATAGAGGAAAAGAGCTTTGACATCAAATCGACTTCAGTTGCAGTTGACTTTACCGATTGCTAGCTGTGTGACCTGGGCTATCTACCTCCGTCAGTAAACCACAGCTTTCTAATCTGTAAAGTAGTAATGAACACTACCTTGTTTTGGTAAGATAGAAATGAGAAAATCTGTGTTAAAAAAAAAATCTTAGGAGCTCTCAAAAATGGATAATTACTTTATTTCTCTTGACTCATAATCGTGCCGTACTTCCCAAATTGAGCATCCTGATAGTGTGGGTTTTACCAAGAGTGGAATCTGACTCTCATTTGTGAGGATACATTTTTTCTTAGAAGTCTCTGTGGCTCTACTTCTTGTTCTCTAAACATGCCTCAAACATTGAATAAACAAAGTCCTTGCTTCATTCAAGCAAGCCCTGGCGTTGCTCAAGAGAACAGTGTTTTTTTTTTTTTTCCAAGTTAATACAATAAAACTGTATTTTCTCCACAAAGACTAGGATAGTTCTGCCAGAGGCTTTTCCCATTACCTGACAAGCACTGAGAAGAGCATGGCATATTGATAACAGCACTAATTGCTAAAATTTACTTGTTAGAAAACCCAAAGTTTTCATTTCTGTACCATTATCAGTTTTTTTCTTTTATAAAAATAATTAACTTAAACCACTTAGCTCCTCTGTTTGTTTCCTGTTTTCTGTCATCTCTGAACATTGGCAACATCTTGTTTCCAGTGCTCAGCTAACTGCAAATCTAAACTATCACTTACAGCCTCTCGCCAAGTGGCCAATCTCTATTATTCTCAATCGCGGTGAAGCCCTATATTGACAGTACCCTCAATTTCTCTCAGCCCCTCAGCCCAAGTTGAAGAATAAATAGAAGACTGCAGGAGGTAAAAGGTAATTATGTGTTTCTGAGCACATCAGTTGAGGGTAACTCATTTTTTTCCATTCATACTAATGTTTCATTCTGCCTCCTGGTGGTTGAACAAGACTAGATTTTTTTTTTTTGCTGTCCTTTGTAAATATTGCTCATGGCTCCTGTGGGCTTAGGAGCAGGGAGTTGACAAAAAATAAGGTCTCAAATCTCTTCAAACACTCCTTATGCTTGCTCTGCTGACAAGTCATTAAGCAAGGCAAACTCCTCTCCCATATGGGCTGTTAACTTTTATTTGTTCAGTGCTGTTCTTAAACATGGCTGGCCTGAACTCCAGTTTCTTCCAGGAATGAGAAGAGAGTACCCAGCATCTGCTTTGATTATAGCACGTGTGCTAGTCGGCTAGTCTGCTGGCCTAGCGCTGATGGAACTTGAGATGGAACTATGCCTCATTCATTAATTCATGAATTCATTCTTCTAATTCAACAAATTTATTTTGGCCACCTAGTATTCAACCATTCTAAGTACTAGGGATACATTAGCAAACATAGCTAATTAAAAACCTATATTTAAATAAATTTTATTATTTATTTAAATATATTAAAATAAATTAGCTACATTTTGTTTAATATAGCTAATTAAACAAAAATGGAATTAATCTTTACCTTTCTGCAGCTTACTGTCTAGTGAGGGGGGGTAGAGAGTAACTACACTGTATACATTATTGTGTGTAGTACAGTAGAGTATTATAAGCACTTTGGGAAAACATAGAACAAGGTAAGGGAGATCAGAAAGTTCAGGCGAAGAGGTTTACAATTTTAAATAAAGTGGTCAGAGTGGGTTCTATTGAGAACTGACATACGAGTCAAGATTTGAAAGAGGTAAGGGAGTGAGCCAAAAATCCATTTTCCCTATTTTGGGGGAAAAATGTTTCAGGCCAAGGCAAAAGTCATGTAGTAGGAAAAATCAAGACGTACTTATTACATTTTCTTAAGTCCTTGGCAGTGTTAATCATGGGCGGTGCACAGGTGAATGGAGCATGTGTCCTGCCCTCAAGGAGGTTATAGCCCGGTATAGAAAACGGATCCAAACTAGAGAATTTCAATATTCACTAACACTGATGAAACGCGGAGCTCAGGATGGTACAGGATCCTTACGGGATGCCGTAAGAACGCTATGCGGATGTAAAAAGAGATTTAGGGATGATGACACTGGCAATTGTTTCTCTTTTCTAATATTCGCTAAACAAGATTGGATCGAGTATACACCACTAATTACAGATAAATGTAAGAGTTTCATGGTGGGGAAAAGGGGTTCAAATTTGTTTAGGAAGGTCTGTATGAAGCATCCCATTTTTGTAGATTCCCTATAAAAAATAGTTTATTAAAAGATCTGAAAAAATTCTCAGTAAATAAATTATTTTCCTTAGCTTTGTGATCTTTCTAAACTTGTTGATCAACAGAATCCTTGGGAAAGGCAACTCTGCATCACATTCCACGTAGTCAGTTCACACAGTGATGAGCTGGACGGCAGGGTCCTGGGCCTGAGATAAGAGTCATCCTCAGTTCAGCCTACACACTTGCTTCCTTTACTCCCCATTTTCTTCATCCATGCAATGAGAAGTTTGTTCTAAATCGCCTCTAAGGTCATTATGGTTCTGATGTGATCGAGTCCACTGAATTCTTTTCTCAAGGTCATATGATAGGCCCAACATAGATTGATTTATTCCCTAAGTGTGTATTGAGTAGCTGCTATGTACTGTGCACAGTTCTAGATTCTAGGACTACAGCAGTGAAAGGGATAGAGAATGCCCCTTTGGGAGTATACAGTCTGTTAGGGGAGACTGATAATGACTGTATAAACATAAAATAAGGTAATTTCAGGGAGTGATAGATGCTATGAAGAAACAACAACAAGTCACATGGTAGTGGAAGAAGGAGTAACTGGATGTGGTGGGAAGAGCCATGTTAGATTGAATGTAAGGGGATGTAACTGAGAACATGACATTTGAGCTGAGACCTGAACAGTTAGAAGCCAGTCATATAATAATGCGGGGGCAATCTTCAGGCAGGGAAAATGATGGAAGCAAAATTCCTGAGGCAAACAAAGCGTGGTGAGTTTCAGGTTCAGAAAGCAAGTCACCTAGCTGGAAGGAAGAGAACAAAAGTGAAAGGGTATGCCAGGAATTGACAAACTTTCTGCAAAGGATCAAATAGTAAATAGTTTAGGCTTTGTAGGCCACACTGTCTTTATGGCAACTACTCTGCCATGGCATCCAAAGCAGACACAGAACTGATTTGGGTGTGGTTGAGTTCCAATAACATGTCATTTATAAAATCAGACTGGATTAGATCCCAGGGCCTTAGTTTGCAGATGCCTAGAGAAGGCCATCAAGGTTTTAGGCCATAGATAGTGACCAGATCATGTAGAACCTTGTAGGTCATGGGCAAGAGCTTCTATCTCATTCTAAGTATAATGAGGTTTTCAGAGTGGTTTGGCAGTGTAGTGACATGAGCAGATTATGTCATGAAAGGCCACACTAATAGTGTTTGGAGAATGGATTACAGGGGCAAGACTGCAGCAGGAATCTGAGGTGTGATCAAACAATACAGTGAATGTTTAAATTAAAAAAAATTATTACAGTAAAAGACACATTATCATTAATCCCCCTCAAAAAGTACTCCCACTCGCTTTGAACACACTTATCCCATCGTTCTTGCCACTTTCTGAAGCAGTTCTGGAAGTCCTCTTTTGTGTCTTCAGTTGCACTGTCATGACTGCCTCAATGTCCTGAATCGAATTCAAAACATTTTTCCTTCCATGGTCATTTTGACTTTGGGGAAGAGCCAGAAGTCGCACGGTTCCAGATCTGGTGAATAAGGTGGATGAGGACACACCATAATGTTTTTATTTGACAGAAATTGCCATATACCAGAAGCGATGTGTGACACGGAGCGTTGTCATGATGGAGGATGAAGTAAAGACACTCGAAACAGGACTTCCAGAGCTGCTTCAGAAAGCAGTAAGAATGATGAGATAACTGTGTTCAAAGTGAGGGGGGATATTTTGAGGGGGATTAATGGCAATGTGTTTTTTACTGTAATACATTTTTTTAATTTAAAAATTGACCGTATCTTTTATCACACCTTGTAAATTAGCCATGTAATGGTTATAAAAATACAATGAATGTAATCTCTGCTCTCAACAAATTTACCAAGCTTACCATTTAGGTGGAGAGACATAGCAGAAAAAGAGAACTATTAAGTATCAGAGGGTTAAAGGCTCTGAGAAGTCCTGCTGAAAAAAAATCATTTTAGTTGTGTTTATCATAGTGTTGATGCATATTACGAATCTCCAAGTAAAGACTATAACATATGTGTATGTGTGTGCAATTTGCCAATTAATAGAAACCTCATTTTTTCTTTCATTTGTGCAGAGTAGCTCCTGAGATTCGTTTTTATTTCAACCTACAGTAGGAAGTGTCATGTAAGGTTAAAACTGGAGATAAGAAATAAAATGTGGAGAGTCTTGAGTATTAGATCCAGTTTAAAGTTGGGATAATGTGTGTTTCTCTCTACTGCCCTAATTTTTATTACCTCTTAATCCTGCTAGTGGTCCGTAGTGGCTCTTAGTCATTCATTTGTTCATTCATTCACTTATTCATTACATCATAAACTATATGCATAGCACTGGCCAGGTCATTGATTAAACAAAGAAGCAAAAGACAAAAAAGACACACAATCTCTCTTTTCCAGGAGCTTCGGGTCTCAAATAGCTGTTTTGTAATCCAGCCATGACTGGTTTCAAGGATTCCTGCAGAGGGCACTAAGTCTAGGACAGACTGCCTAAATCCATGTTGACTGATGCAACAGACTTTAGTGATGAAGAAAGAGGTTAGGACTGCATTGTCCAGTATGACAGCCACCAACCAAATGTGGCTACTGAGTCCCTGAAATGGGGCTAATGTGAGATGTGCTGGAAATGTAAAATATACACTAGATTTTAAAGACATAATTAAAAATTAGTGAAAAATATTAATAATCCAACAATTTTATTACATGTTGAAATGATAGCATTTTGGATATCAAGTTAAATAAAATATATTATGAAGATTAATTTCAACTTTTTGTTTTAACTTTTAAAAAATGTGGCTACAAGAAAATTTAAAATTACACATGTGGTTCACATTATATTTCTGTCAGACATCACTGGTCTAGCTTGCCCAAGCTGGATGTCTGGTTTCATGGCTCCTTAAGCTCTTAGTAGACCAATAGGAACCAGTCTTAAGTATACTGCTGGTCAGAAACCAAGGTGAGGGACTCCTCAGCCTCAGGTCCCAGGGAAACTCAATCATTGCAGGCATTCACCTACTAAGAAAGCCCTGGGTTCCATCTGGCTGAGATTCTCTGGTATCACCGAGGAAGACTATTGAGAAAAAAATTGGGTTCACTGAGATCAACAGCAAATCTCCTACAAATTGCCTTATCTTATTCTTAATAACCCCCTCAGTACTTCTCCTGCAGGGGATTTAGATAACTTGTTTTTTACTTTCTGTGTGATCTCTGAGCAAGTACATAAATTTATGTGTCTCTTCCTTCTTGTTGCAAAAAATAGTTCAAGTTTTACCTACTCCATAAAGTCTGCTCTCTCTCCTTTAGCCCCTCATAGCACTCATTTATCATTCAACATGTTAAGTACAGCACTGTTTATTTTTTGTGAAATAGTTCTGGTCTCTCCTGCAAGAAAATTTAGTCCTGTCATGGATTTCTTTGTACCTTAACCCACAGCACAAATCTTGCAATTCAAGACTCTCGGTAATTGTCTCATTGCTGCTTCTGTCACTTCATTACCTGGGACATCTGTGCCTTGTACTATGTATAAAAAAACCCCACAAAGAAATTCTACTTTGAAATGGATTCCTGGCTTGCAAACTCATATTGGTGTCCTTTGCTTCTTTCCTCAGTAGCAGCTCTGTCTTTCGTTCCCTCTGCCCCACCACACTAAACGGCACCATTATTCTATGCTTGAGAGTTGGAAGTCACTATTATCCAGGCAGCCAAGCAATCTCTCAGTCAGTCTCCCTGCAGTGTGCCCAAAGCACTGAAATGTTTTTCCAGTCTAATGATTTTGAATTTTCCCTCGACCAATCCTCCTGCCTCTAGCAAGAATGGTCAAGCCATACTATTCGATTAAAGTGGTTAATGACATCCATGCTCCTAAGGCAAAGCATTCTAATTAGTGATTTGCCACCTCTGCTAGTTGTCTACACTAACAGGAGGCTCATTGTGTATCTGATGCTGAGATTAGAAATAGAAAATTGCCCAGAAATATTGTCTGGCTCAACCTCGTTTTTAATTATAAAGGAAAACTAAATACCCTCCTATTAAAAGGGAAATGCAAACTTAGATTAGGAATGGTGAACCACCAATAAAGAAGCACATGATCTGACCAGGAAAAAATAAAGAGAAGGTGGGAACATTATACCAAAATCAATATGAAAGAGACAAAAGGGTGAATATACCTGTGAAGAAGATTCCTATGAAGAGCCTATAATTCTAGAAAGGTGAGTGAAAGCTGCCCTGAAAGTATTGGGAAGAAGTAAATCACCAGGGGTAGATGGGATACCGATAGAATCATTTGAAGCCACAGAGACTGAGTGTCAAAATCCTGACAAGAATATGTCAGCAAATATGAAAAACAAAATAATGGCCTACAGACTGGGAACATCCACTATACATCCCAATCTTCAAGAAAAGAGATGCCAAGAAGGGCAATAATGATAGGAGCATTGCTCTAGTCTCTCACACAAGTAAAGTGGTGCTCAAGGCGATGTAACAAATGCTTCTACCTTTTGTATATGGAGCAAGAAATGCCAGATGTTCAAGCTGGATTCAGAGAAGGAAAGGTACTTGAGATTGAATTGTGAACATTTGTTGGATACTGGAGTGCTCCAAATAATTTCAGGAATGTAGTCTGTGTTTTATAGACTACTGTAAAGCCTTTGACTGCATGATAGAGAAAAGCTATAGGCTGCTCTGAAAAAAAAGTTTTCACACCTCAGCACTTGATTGTCCTGAAGCTTAACCTGTATTGTGGGTAGAAAGCTACAGTCAGGACAGAATATGGAGAGACAGAATGGCTTCCTATAGGCAGAGGTGTCAGACAAAGGTGTATTTTATCTCCCTAATTGTTTAATCTGTACACAGAACATATCATACAAAAAACTGGGCTAGATTCAGAGGAAGGGGAAGTGAAAATTGGTAGAAGAAATATTAACTTAAGATATGCAGATGATATCAGAAAGTAACAGTGATTTGAAATGACTTCTGATGGAAGTGGAAGAAGAAAGTGCCAAAGCAGGACTGCATTTGAATATCAAGACAAAAACAAAAAAACATGACTACAGAAGAAATACACAACTTTAACATAGATAATGAAGACATTGACGTTGTTAAAGATTTTGCTTATCTTTGTTCAGTCATCAATTCAGATGGAGACTACAGCCAAGAAATCAAGAGAAGGCTGAGACTTGGAAGGGCAGGAGTTGAAGAATTAGGGGAGATCACCAAGAGCAAAGAAGTGTCACTAGAGACCAAGGCTAAGGTCTTCCACAGCCTTGTATTCCCAACCTATGTATGGATATAAAAGTTGGACAGTGAAGAAGGCTGATAGGGAAAAAAATGATTCATTTGAAATATGGTGCTGAGAGCTCTACAGATACCTTGGACTACTGGAAAGATGAACAAGTGGGTCCTGGTGCAAATCAAGCCTGAAACATCGTGGGGGCAAAGATGACAAAACTGAAGCTGCCCTACCTCGGGCACATCATGAGAAGGCAGAGTCCCTCCTTGGAAAAGACAATTGTGGAAAAATAGAAGACAATAAGAAAAGAGGGAGACCAAGTGTGAGATGGATTGACTTCATAAAAGAAGCCATAGGCATGAGTTTACAGGAGCCTAGCAGGGCTGTGGAGGACTGGATGTTGTGGACATCACTCATTTACAGGGTCTGAGTCAAATCAATGGCATGAAACAACAAATAACTTCCTTTCTTGGGTAACAAAATGGAGAATGTAAGCGGGATAAGAGACTGGGAAAGTAAAGACATGATGTATCTATTGGGGTGTATTCTTATTCTGACCCCCATACTCTCACTGTCTGTGAGAGGCATCTATTTATTGGCTTTGGAGCACAGTGTGATTCCGTGGTAAAGCACAGGCTTTACAGTCAGATATATTTCAGGTTCCGGCTCCATCACACACTATGCATGTAGAGGGCCGGCATCTTGGGTGTGCAGTAGCACAGGACTACACCAAAAAGGTGCCCTGCTCTTGGGTTTTAATGCCTTGTGGTTGCCAACTTGAAATTCTTAATCATTTTATCTTTGGATTTGTGTTTTGTAAGTGGTGTCCAGTGGGACACGAGCATGCCTCAGCTCAGTGGCCTCACATCCGGCCACCTCCCCACCTCTCCAGGGCACCGCTGCTCCTGTCCCATGATGGCTGCCACCTCCTGCCCCTTTCCAGAGGTTTGAAGGAAGGCATGGGAGAGAATTGGGGTTGAAAGCACATGCCTGACATGCCAACTGGTGGGGCTGGGCCGCAGGTGCCATGAGGGTGTACACCTGCTCCTAGGGAGTGGGACATGAAATAGCAAATAAAATAAACATCATGACAGGTAAGAGAGAAAGAAAGGAATGAACTTGAATCCTGCTTTTTGGAATAAGAGATCAACATTTTCATTTTGAACTGGGCCTCACACATTTTGTAGCTAGCTCTGGCTCTGTAACTATAGGAAAGTTTCTTAGCCACTGATCCTCTGTGTATCAATCAGGGTCAGGGTTTGATGAGAAAAGCACTAGGATGTGTGTGTGTGTGTGTGTGTGTGTGTGTGTGTACATATACATGTATGTGACTCGCACATGAATAAATAAAAAAGATAACAGCCTTTAGAGATTGACTGACTGTTTCCCACTGTAGTGATACACCTTTATGAACAGGGGAGGGTGTGGTCATCAGAATGCTAAAGCTACTGAAGCTGTCACTGTAGAAAATGCTAGAAATGGACCACTAGACAGGAGATGTCACCTCTTCAGGGGAGCACAGCTATTGCCATGCCTTGACCTAGCAGGGCAAGGGAGATGGCAGTCTCATTCACTGACCTCGCTCTCTTATTTGCCATCTGTATCTCTCTTGAGAGATCTGTTAGGGTCTTGGCCCATTTTTTAAATCAAGTTTTATTTTATTGTTGAATTTTAAGAGTTTTTTTCTTCTGGCAGAAATGGATGGGAAGCCATACTGCAGGGACCACCGTTGATGTGGCCCACCGAAATCAGCCTCCCAGGTCAGAGAAGGGAGGCAAGGGAGGTCAGTGGGGCAGGGATGGAGAGAGCCTAGCTTGACTTTATATGATGGTTTTGAGGAGTACATGAGATCAAATATGTAAAATACTTTGTAACTATAAAGTACCGTTGAATAGAGGCAGAAATACTTATTGTTAGTATTCATTTTATTTATCTCTCTGGAGAAGCTGGAGGATGTTTGAATTCAGGTGGTAGTGTGAGTAGGCTGAGGAAAGTCTTGCTGCATTCTTGATTCTATCACACCATTGTGCTCAAAAGTGGTGATGCTATGTCAACATACAAAGCAAAATTCCAGTGACATAGCCTCAAAATTGGTAATATAGAGATCAAGGAGATGGGGATACTTGGGATCTAATCCTGGTCCTGATATATTTCTGTAAAATAATTGAGCAAGTCACTTACCTCCTTTAGTTCTCCCCTTACTCATCTTGAAATGGGATGACTAATAACAGGCTGATTGTCAGGATTGGTGAGATACAAAGAGACTGCTTTTATATATATGTTCCTCTTCCAGGACAAACCTGGAGATCTACCTTGGTGAGTCTCTGAATCCACAAGTCATTCCTAATCATCTTTTACTTCACTCTGGAGCTGCTTTTCAAGTGATGTTGAAAACACATAGAACTTTGATTCTGGGACCTGTGGGGACAGTGACCTCCAACATGTAGAATGAAATGAAATCACTCCTTTCCGTGCTTGAATGTTCTATGTTATCAATTGTTTGTGATGAGTGGAGGAAAAATTGAACTTGTTTCTCCTGCAGCCCATGTGTTAAAGTTGACACTAAGAAAGTGAAGTTGAAATGTGAAACATCTTGTTGAGTTCCAGTTAAATAGAGCTGTTTTTAAAATACTCTGGTGTGTGGCTTTTAAAAAAGAGGCAGGTGAATAGCTTTTAAGCAGAAGAACATAAAAATATAGAAATATAAATCAAAGCAAGTAACATATTTAATTTTCTTATTGGCAAAATTCATTTCATGTCAGCAGCAGATGGTGAAGAAGAGAGATGGGGAATGCATTGTGTTCATTTGGGTCACTATTTTGGCCTCCAAATAACTTTCACTTAGTAGTGTACACACACATGAAGGGAGTGGGTGGGTAGGGATGGAGAAACAAATCCTTCTCATTGGCCCAGGTTCACTCACTGACTTCTTCATCAGTGTCTCATGATAAGGAAGGGAGTCCATGGTGTGGTATAAATCTCCATTTAGGGAGAGCCATTTGCAACACTCAAGCCCTATCTCGGGTACTTCATGTGTTAGTTTGAGAAGAGGCTGCCAACATAAAGCCTCATTTCTAAGTAGACTATTGAAAATTTATCTGTATACATAGGAAGAGAGAGGACAAGGATGTCTACCAGGACCTGGTTAGAGACACAATTAGACTCAATCTTGTGCTTTAGAATCACTCATGACAGACAGGGGCTCTTAGAGGTAGAAGGGTCAATTAGAGATGAGATCCTATCCTGGAAAGCATTCATTTTACACACACGGAAACAGCCCAGCGAGGTGGATGGAGGGAAGGGGAGTGGAAAGGGAGCCCAAGGATCACAGAGCCTCCTTTAGAAATGATCACATCTCCACGCGTGAACCTTAGGGACCATCTTTGCCCTCATCCATTTTGTTACCCAATTCTATAAATTCCACTTTTAATATTTGTTGAACCCGTTGTATTCTCTCTTTCAACTGCCTTGCCTTAGCTTCTGGCCTTCCCCTTTTCTCACTTCAATTACTTCAAGTCTCCACCCCCAGCTTTCTAAAATACTGGTCCAGAGATTTCACTGTACCAGTTAAATTTCCTCAACATCCCTGATTCATTCTCAAGATAAATGCCAAGCTCCTTAGCATAATACAAAAAGTCCTTCATGGTCAGACTTATTTTGAAGACTCCAGTCATATCACATACATAGTTGTCAGGTACCATTCTAAGTTTTTACAAATGTTAGCTCATTTAATTTTCATAACAACCTATGAGACGTGTTATTATTATCCCTATTTTACAGATGAGAAAACTGAGGCACAGAGAAGTCAATTGACTTTCCCAAGGTCTCTCAGACAGCAAAGGGTAGGACCAGGACTTGGATGTGACACCTGCTTTCAGAGTCTATGCCCTCAGCTCCTAGGACCTGCTACTGTACAGCTCCCTCTATGAACCAGGTCCTTCTCACCTCTGGGGTGATACGCAGTCTATTTCCTGATCTGGAAACAGCCTTGTTCCATCCTTTGCCTGAATATCTTCTGTTTATTTGTTATTTTTAATAGATTTTACTTTTTAGAGTAGTTTTAGATCCCCAGGAAAGTGGAGCAAACGACACTGAGATTTCTCATTTGCCCCCCAACCCCACACACACATAGCCTCCCTCATGATGGACATCCCGCCACAAGAGTAGCATTCATTATAATTGATGAACCTACAGTGACATGTCATTATCACCCGAAGCCCATATTTACATTAGCGTTTGCTTTTGGTGTGCATCGTATGGGTTTGGACAAATGTATAGTGACATGTATCAATCATTATGGTGTCATACAGAGTACTTTCACTGCCTTAAAAGTCCTCTGTGCTTTTATGCCTCCTACTTACGCCTCCTTCCACACTAACCCCTGGCAAACACTGACTTTTTTACTGTCTCCAGTTTTGCCTTTTCCAGAATGTCATAGAGTCGGAATCACACAGTATGTAGTATTTTCAGATTATAATATGAGTTTAAGATTCCTCCACATTTTCCCATGGCTCAATTGCTTATTTCTTTTTAGCACTGAATGATATTCCATTTTCCAGATGTATCATAGTTTATTTATCCATTCACACACTGAAGGATGTCTTGGCTGCTTCCAATTTTTGGCAATGATAAATAAAGCTACTATAAATATCTATTTTCAGGTTTTTGTGTGGACATATGTTTTCAACACAATGGGGTAAATGCTAAAGAGCAGGATAGCTCCATCACATGGTAACATTATGTTTCGTTTTATAGAAGCCATCAAAGTGTCTTCCACAGTGGCTGAGCCATTTTGCATTCCCCCCAGCAATGAGTGAGAGTTTCAGCTCCAACACATCCTCGTCAACCTCTGGCATTTTCAGTGTTCCAGATTTTGGCCATTCTACTCCATGTGTAGTGGTATCTCACTGTTGTTTTTATTTGCGTTTCCCTGTTGACATATGATGAAGAGCATCTTTCCATGTACTTATTTGCTATCCGTATCTCTCTTGAATGATCTGTTAGGGTCTTGGCCCATTTTTAAAATCGGTTTGTTTTCTTATTGTTGAATTTTAAGTTTGTTTTTTCTATGTTTTGATAGCAGTCCCTAATTAGACATGTCTTTTGCAAATATTTTCTCCCAGTCTGTGGGTTGCCTTCTGTTTATTTTTCAAGACTCACTTCAAGTACCAAACAGGGTCCTCTGTAAACCAAGATCCTGTCTGACGTGGTTGTATTGACACATTGTACCAGCTTGAAATCCTGATGAAATGGCCTGTGTCCCCCACAGATATGCTCCTTAAGGTCAGTGAAAATATCCACTTTTGTCTCTCTTGCATCTGACCTACATGTGGACACTTGAATAAAGGATTGTGTGAATGATCTTTCAGTTTCTGGCTCTGATTCTTGCCTATTAAAGAAATTACTTATTTCTGAGTTTTTCTTTATAATAGGGGTAAACAAAGTACTTTTAGGACAGTTATAGTGACAGTCAAATTAAATAATGATTGCAAACCCTTAGCCCTGTACTGTTTCATAATAGATGCACCTCTTTTGAGTCAGTCTGGTATCTTTGCAATGCAGCCCCTCTCCCCTCGCTTTTCTAGGCCCATTTTACCATCCAGACTCTTGTTCTTCACCAGAGGTCTTCCCCTTTCTCTTATTGCAATTGTCTCAAAGTCCACCTGGTCCACGAGGCTTTTCTTAACTAAATAGCTTGCTTTGGTCTCTCTCTGTCTATTTCTTAAAACATACCTTCAGTATCACCATCTCTCGAACAGTCCCACTATTTCCCGCCCCATTTAAGAACTTGACAATGGATTTATTTCTCTTATACCCTCAGTGAGATTGTACACACTTACACGGTCAAGGCTTTGATCTCTAGTTCTTTACTCACACCTGCAGCAGAGTGACACGTGCTCACTAGATAATAAATACTTCCAGAGCTCTAGTTAATTGAAGCGAGTTCCTTTCCCAGGTACTTTGCTGCCTCCTAGCGTTGTGGCCAGGCTCCAGGCTGAGGGAAGTTTCCTATGATCTTCAACTCAGTTAGCGCCCTCTAGATGGGTGAACACTGCTGTAGACAATAGACGAGGCAGCTGACTGCCACTGACAGAGGTCCCTTAGGAGATGCAACTGTAGTGCAACAGACAGGACTGCAGTCCTGGATCCTAGATAGTGTTCCTTATGGCAGACCCTTTTCACTTTATCCCCTTGCTATTTGTGGGACTTACGTGGAGAGTTTTTAAGAGACGTTATTTCCTACCTCAAATATCCCCCACCCCCTTCTTCCCTTTCTTGAATCCTTGGCCTGATTGTTGGGATTTTTTTATTCATTCTTTGATTTTAAAGGTACAGTGCAGACACTTGAGAAGAATAAAACATACGTATATTTTTTAACCCCAGTGACCCAGACTTAAATGAATTTCAGATCCTGCAAAGAGTTTTTGTTTGTTTGTTTGTTTCAGATGTACAAAACAACATAATAGTTAGACATTTACACCCCTCTCAAAGGGGTAACCTCCCTCCCTCAATCTAAAGGCACCTGATCTCTGAGAAGGTCAAATGGGGTCACTTCAGTGGGACATACAGCACAAGAAAGGCAGTACCTATAGACTCATCAGGCATTGTTTTGGCTAAGTACCCACAGACTAACATGGCATAGTGGAAAGAACAGGGGTTTTGGAGCAAACACTGGGTTCAAATCCCAGCTTCTTTAATCTCTAGCTCTGTGATAGATGCACAAGTGTCTCAGATCCTTACTTTTGTTGCCAGTTCAGTAGAGGCAGCAATGCATAGAACACAGGGTATTGAAAAGATTGAATGATATAACATACCTAAAGCAATTAATAATTAAAAATGCATTAAGGGATTCTTGTTCTTGAAATGCAAAGAGCATAGCTTTCAAGGGAGTAGACTGCATTGATTCCCTTTATAAAGTTTGTTCCTGAATTTTTCAGCTGCCTGTGTGTCCCCAGAACTTAATCTCTTAGAGGAAAGAGATGATGTCTTTAATCTTCTTCTGTGGGTTAGCACAAGGCCTGCCACTTAGGTGTTTAACATTGTTTACTGAATAAATGAAATGCCTATAGCTGAAGGTGCTGAAACTTTTTGACTTTTCATTATACATTTCTATAATTCTTAGGCCTTTTCTTTACTATTTTAGAGTTGAAGGCCAATTACCCCCTACATCTGCACCCCAATTAAATAGATAGACTTTCCTCTACATATCACATTTTCTTTGCTTTTCTCATTCAAAGCTTGATCCAGTCACCATCTCTTCCTGCTATTGAGATCTCTCACCAGCTCTCAGTCTAAGTTCCCAGATGTAGTTTTCAATGCATATGATGTGTTATAATTTGACTTGTCTTATCTATAATCACATCTAGCCACTTATTTGTTAATAGGCCGTTGGGTGGTTTCATAGCTGGAATTACTACACATCACATTTCATTTCCACAAGGACATCCTTTATGCCAGTTTGCTTTGTGCATCTTTTCCTTTTGCTAGACTGAGTCAGCTTCTCCCACTGTACCTCCTAAATCAGCTATTCATTCCCATCCCCCAAGTTGTCACTAATAATTTCCAGGTTAAATCTTATAAGTGGAAATTGGATCCACAGCTGGAGTCCAAACACAGTTCCTTGGTTATTACTACACTCTGGTTATTACCTGGGTAGATGGAAAATTTGAAGGTGATAGATTTCCAGTGCTTACGAATCAGAATGCCATCCCATGCAGGGGTAAGTAGGGTATGGATTGCTTCTCCTTGGGCTGTATTTGTACCTTTTCACTCTGGGTCTATGTCAGCAGGACTTAAGAGAAGTAAGTGGTTTTCAGTAGTGTTCTGTCATTTTATGAGAGATGAGTTAAATAAAGTGATAATGTGGACTGGACAACAAATGAGTTATAAATGATTGACCAGTCATCTAGGCTGTCAGCTATCCCAAATATAAAGAACATTTTTTTCCAGAATAAAGAGTTTGAGTGCTTGGATTCAAACAGAAGTAATGACAGATCAAATAATAGCTTTGTTTATTCAAAAACTATTTACCTGGGCCGGCCGAGTGGCGCGATGGTTAAGAACTCGCTTGGGATGCCAGAGGGCCCCGGTTCGGATCCCACATATGAGGGCCAGTGACACTGCCCTCTACAGCTAAGATGCTGAACAACAGCTCAACCTGGAGCTGGGCTGCCGTGAGTCGCCGGCGACGGCGTGGGCTGCAGTCCCTGTGGCAGTGGATTGCCATGGGCTACCGTGTGTGGCCAGCAGCCAGCGTGAGCGGCCAGCAGCCAGCGTGAGCGGCCAGCAGCCGCAGTGAGCGGCCGTCCAGAAGCCGGCGACTGATCTGCCTCGCCAGAGAAGAGCGCAATGATGGTGCCAACTTGGGCCAGTGAAGCAACATCCTCCACAACTAGACTGAAGAACAAAACGACAGCAACTTGTCTGTTCCCCTTTCCCCAATTCCCCAGCACTGTTCCCATCCCCCCAATTCCCCAATAAAAAAATCTTAAAAAAAAAATAAAATAATAAAATAAAATAAAATAACTATTTACCTGAGTATTCCATGGTACCAAAGACTATGCCGTAACTTTGATTAATTCAGCATTAATTCATTCAACAAATACTTATTAAATACCTGTCACCATTCCAGGATTTGGAATATGAGGTCAGTAGAACACAGAACATCCCACCCTTATGGAAATGGCTTCCCAGTGGACAAGGCTGATAATAACAAGAGAAAAGATCAATCAGATGATTTCTCATGCTCAAGGGAGGCAAAAAAATAGGGAACTGTAAGACTATCTTGGGTTGGATGGTCAAGAAAAACTTGGGGCCGACGGTTAGCTCAGTTGGTTAGAGTGCAGTGCTCATAACACCAAGGTTTCCCATTCGATCCCCACATGGGCCACTGAGCTGCGCCCTCCACAACTAGATTGAAACAACTACTTGACTTAGAGCTGATGGGTTCTGGAAAAACACAGTTTCCCAATAAAAATCTTTCAAAAAAATGCTTTTAAAAAAAAAAAGAAAAAAAAGAGAAAAACTTCTTATAGGAGTGTTGATGTTTGTGAATCCATAATTACTGAAGGATATTTGGGTAATATGATGGACTCTGAATTGGGTCTAAGTCTGTCCAGGCCCCTTCCTCACAGTGGGTCTGACCTGGTGGGTTCACAGAGAACACACTATCAAATAAGTAGAGTGATGACTTACTCTCAAACTGCCTCCCTTATTGTCCACCTCAGGGTTTTAATACTCTACTCCATGTCATTGCCTTGACTATTCCAAGGTTTTAATTCTAACTTAAGTGAGCTGAGCATTCTCTGCCCCCTTGGATGCTGGAGCTTTCATCTAAATTTCCTTTTCTGATTTATCCTTTGTCATCACTCACAGAAGAAAGCAATACAGGTAGAAATAAGGACTCAAAGAGGTATGTGTTAAAAAGGAAAGGATATGAGGGGTAAGGAACACATTTAGTATCCACAAGCTGCTACCCCTAGCCCGTAAGTCAACAAACATGGTGGGTCTGGGAACCAGGGCTGAGAGAATACTGCAAAAGGGAGAGAGACATGCCAATGACAAACTAAGCCATTTTTACAGTGTGTCCTGGGATTTGTTCTGGGTATAGAACAGAGGCTCTCAGTTAATGCCTAACTCACACAAAGTACATCATATAGTGTATACACTACAGAATATACTATATGTGTTATATAGATTATAGTATATGGTGTATACACTGTAGTGTATATACTCAGAATAGAGTAGCAGTGTTTTGTTTTGTTTTGTTTTGTTTTTCAGCTGAGCCATCCTGACATCTGTTGGCAGCTCAGCAGCTGCTCAGCTTGGGCTGGGAATCGAACCGCTGTTGCTCAGAGCTCAAACTCTTGAGTGAGCTCTTAACCAACTGAGCCACTCGGCTGGCCCAGCAGTGTGTTTTTATGTGCAGAGGACTCCAGCCATGGAATGTTTGAAGCAGCTCTCACTGGACATGTCAGCTTCTGGTGGTTGTGTCAGACCAGAAGTATCTACTGAGCAGATACTATATACCAAGCACACTGTTCTCAGCAACAGGGACTCAGCAATGAACAAGACAAGCAGAGATCCCTCTCTTCAAGGGACTTAAGATTCTAGTGGGGGATATAGGAAACAAGTAAACAGATAAGCAAATAAATAGGCAATTTCAGATATCAAAAAATGCCCTGAAAAGATATGATATAGATAGTAGGTATCTGTGTTGCTTTTGATCTTTGAGGGGTACAATGTTTGAGTTCATTTACTCAACACAGAGTATTAAGCGCCTTCTATGCTCCAGACCCTTATCTAGACTGAAAGGATTCATCAGTGAATAAACCAAATAGCCTTTCATTCAGGGAGCCCTCTTCTAGCAAAAGGGATAAAGGAAACATAAGTTCAAAGTGTAATTATTATACAACAGGTATCATAAACTATACATATTTAGTGATTTATATAATTGATCTATATGTACACTATAATCATCCTTACTGTTTTATTACACAAGAAGCATCATGAGTAAGTATAGTTGTAACCTGAAAGAGGAGAAGGCAGAGCCATGTGAGAATATGGGAGAAGTGCGTCCCAAAGAGAAGGGCTGAGACAGGAGTGAGCACGGCACCCCAAGGCTCAGGAGACGCCCTGTGTGACGGGAGAAAGGGAAGCGTGGTTGGGATATGAGGTTGGGGAGAGAGACTGGGTCTATTTAAGGGGGAGGATGGGAATGGTAAGATCTGAGTTTTAAGGCTTAGAAAATTCTCTTTGGCAGCTGTTGGATCATTGACTTGGGGGCAGGAAGTTTGGTTAGGAAACTTGCAGAGGTCTAAGAGAGAGATGGCGGTGGTTTGGACTAGGGTTGTAGAAGGAAAAAATGGTGAGAAATACATATATATGAGTGGATAGATATACAGCGGGTGCCAAAAAAATGTATATACATTTTAAGAAAGAAAAATATTAAAATTGTAATGCTCAATATAAGCGTATACTGATAACAAAAGATGAATACAAGTCACATTTGACTCCTGCAATTACAAGAGGTGCTCAAAGTGGTTACCATCAGCGTCCAGACACTTCTGATTATGGTGAACTACTGCTTGAGCAATGTTGACCAATGTGGCCACTTGTATACATTTTTTTTGGCACCCCCGATATATACACATACAATAAATCATATATATGGATGAGAATTGTGTGTATATATGTGTGTGTATAATATGATTATATGACATGTTTTTATCATATAGAGCTGATAGCATTATTATTTGGAAAGGAAAGAGAAAAACTCAGGTTGTTTCCTAGGTTTGGCCTGAAGTGTTGGGAGGACTTTGGTGCAATTTACTGAGAGGGAGAAGTCTTTGTGGGTGGTGAGAAACAAAGTTGGTGGGGACAGGTAAATTGCTCAGTACCAGAATTTTAAAGTTTGACTCTTATAAGTGAAGGTGTGAAATAAATAGACATGAGACTAAAATTTTGAGGAGAAAGGCTGGCATTTAGGGGGCATAATAGGGATATGGTTATTGGTGACTTTAAAGAGTGTCTGGGGGGACAAAACCAATTAGAGTGAGTCGAGGAGAAAAAATGAAAATAAGAAACTGTCACTAGATAATATAAATAGGATTTTTTTTTTGCTTTTTACTTCTTTTAAAGAATATTCCTGAGATGAGAAGTAAGAAAAGGGCTATTTATTGGATCTCTAGCCAGGGTCCAGAATTAAAATAGCTTCTGAGAGAAATATGTAATGGTGAAAAAAGTAGAAGTGAACCCTGAGCATTTTTTCTCTCTAGAGCTGGTCCCTAGGTTAGTTTGCGATGAAATTCCTTTAGCAAGAAGGTGAGTGGGAAAGGCTTCCTTTAGAATGTTGGTGGGCTGCAGCTTTCCTGGCCCGTGTTCTACTCACAGATGGTGAGCAAGACAGGTGTTCCCCAAGTACAACTTGGCTTTCCTGACTGTCCCTTCTCTGCAGCCTTGTAGAGTAGAATAAGGTAGGTAGGAGCATATTAGAAACAAAGCATTTAATAAAGTGTCCTAATTGAGAGTTGGGGCATGGAAGAGGCCAACTAAAAGTAGAAGTGGAGATTAACATAGACATCTCTCCATGTGCATGGCTTCAGGAAGCTGCATATCCAGGGGAAGACTGCGCATCGGGTTCTCATCTCCCTTCCTAGTCAACAAGTCAGCAAGTGGGATCTAGCTTGTATATTCAGTTATTAACAATGGGTATTCACTTCATTTTTTTTTCTTGCCTTAGAGAGGTTTGGGGGGTTGAAGGTCTAGTCTTCTGTGAGTAGTAATTTATCAATTACAGAGAGAAAATAGATATGTATCTATATGTCAACTGTGCCTTGTTTCCAGGGGGTCAGTTCTAGATTGTCTGAAATAATGAATGAATGAGTATGGGTAATTGCCAAGTCATTGATCTATTTGGGGCTCATTCAGACAACAATCATGACAGTCTCTCAACTGGAGCCTTACCGAAGAGCCAAGTCTCATGGAACTCTTCGCACAGTCTGTGCTTTTAATCTTGAGTGCAGACTCGAGCTCTCTCCCAAATGTTCCTTTTCCTTGTTCACACCCCTCAGCACCGTATCTTACACCAGGTGCACAGCAATCTTTCTTAGCAATCTCTTCTGTACACCGAGTGGTGAAGTAAAAAATTCATTAGCATGACTGGAAATGAAAAATTTGGGAAGGACTTGCTGTTCAGGAGAAGCTCAAAGAGCAGTAAACAACTCCGTGTACTATTTATTGACTTCCAAAACTGATAGCCAATGGGAAGACAGAGTAGTGTGAAGCACAGACCTTCAGCCCACCTTGTGATTGGCTGAGAGATCTTTGGAAGTCCTCTACCTGAGCAATAGATTCACTTTAAAGCAAGCGAAAATAATTTTTAATATTCATGACTCTCTCCTACCCCAGATTTCTTCCAGATAAGTGGGCCCTCTTTCTGGCTTTAAACACATCAAGCTTTTATTTGGCCTCTGGGCCTTTGCACTTTCTGTTCCCTCTGCTTAAATGCTCTTCCTCAAGCCCTACTTATGGTTGGTATTTTCCATCTTCTGGTGTCAATTGTCATCCTTTCAGAGATTATCTCTGGAAAATTTAAGGCAATCCTACCCATGCCAGTTTTATTTTCTTCATAACATTTATCTAAACTTGTTTACTTTGTTGTTCTTTTTTGTGTCTCCTCCATCAGACTGTAAGCTTTCTCAAAGCAGTAATCTTCATCCTTCCTGCTGTATGCTGAGTGCCCAGCACAATGAGGGACACATGGTTGGTGCTCAATAAATGTTTGTTAAACAAAATGACAAATGTGAGTGCTATGGAGAATATTATAATTTAAAGATACATTTCAACGATTTTTTGCTGACTCTCTAAACTCACTCTCCTCCCATGCTGTAAGCACCCTGGTGGCAGGGACCACATGCTCTTCCTGCTTGTCACTCCTCTTATCAGAGTGTCTGACACATGACAGATATTTAATTGATACTTGTGGAATCAGTGAGTGATTCAAAATTAATTTGTATTTGATATTTCAATATAGTCAGAAGTATATCTTGTGTTCAAAACTAAACATATTCCTGTGGACATGACTTAGTGTGGTAAGCAGAATAATGTCCCCTGCCCCAAAATGTCCTAATTCCTAGGACCTGTGAATATCACCTTGCATGGCAGAGGGAATTTTGCATATGTTATTATGGTAAATATCTTCAGGTGGGGGGATTATCCTGGATTATATGGTTAGACCCAGCATAATCACAGGGGATTGAGGCATGCGGGAAGGTCAGAGAGAGAAAAGATGTGATGACAGAAGCAGAGGTCAGAATGATGCAATTGCTGATTGGGGATCACAATCCAAGGAAGGTGGGATTCCCTAGAAGTGGAAAAAACAAGGAAATGGATTCTCCCTTAGAGCTTCTAGAAGGAATGCAATCTCACCAATACTTTGATATTAGCCCAGTGAAACTCATTTTGGACTTCTGACCTCCGGAATTATAAGATAATACATTTGTGTTATTTTAAGCCACTAAGTTTGTGGTAGTTTGGCACAGCAGCAATAAGAAACTAAGTTAGTTCCTCACATCAAACCCACCACTCTAGCTGTCTTCATCTCTGTTCCCTGTTACGTAGAGTCCCTAACTAATATAGGTTGCATCTCATAAAAGGGAGCTCTGGCTTGTGGGATTGTTCCACCAGTCTGCATGGATTATAGGAAGTAGATCAGAAGTTTGTGGAAGACGATTTGTGACTGGAGCTGGTAATGAGAGGGGATAGGGCCTAGAGTGTGAAACGTTACTCCTCTCCCAGTTTGGTGAAGAACAAACTTCTGTTCTTGGAAAATCACAAATATTGTCTTGGATTACAAAGAGAAAGAAAAGGAAAAGGAAGGAAGAAAAGAAGGATGAGAGGGAGGGGGAAGGAAGGAGGAAAGAAGGAAGGAAGGAAGGAAGGAAGGAAGGAAGGAAGGAAGAAAGGAAGGAAGGGAGGGAGGGAGGGGAAGCAGGGAGGAGAAAAAAAAATTATGTCTTTCTCAGATACATACGCTTGGCCTCTCCACGCCTGCACTTATTATATGTGCCACGTGGAAATGCTGTAGAATGATTTCCTCTTTTAACCTCATTTGGTTCTATCATTAAGGGTTTTCTTTTTAGGATAAATTTCGGTCCCAGTGATTTAGAATAACATGCAACTGACCTTAGAAATCATCTAATCAGCATTGTGATTGACATTATGAAAAAGCTATTATTGGTGACCATGGGGTATATTGTGGGAGCTGGGAGGAAGAGACCGAGAAAGAGGAGGAGGGGCATTTACAGATGAAACCACGGTTGGTCACGTGCATGATTAGAGGATGTAGTAATGTTGGCAGAAAAAGCACAACCTTGGGGTTAGAGGAGTCATCTAGAACACATGCCAACAAGTCATGGCCCTCCAGCCATAAATAAAGTTTTATTAAAACACAGCCAGTACTTCGGTTTTAGCACAGTGAAATCTATTGATGCATGGTCTATGGCTGCTTCCTGCACAAGTGGCAGAGTTGGGCAGCTATGCCAGAGACTATATGGCCTGTAAAACCTAAAATGTTTACTGTCTGCCCCTTACAGAAATATTTGCCAGCACCTAACCTGGAAGAATATAATACACATTTGTCAGTGTGGCATATGAGTAATGTAAAGAACAAGAGATCAAATCAACTCTACCACTCACTAAGTTTGGCACCATTGGGCAGACCATCAATCCCTCTGAGCTTCAGTTCCTCATCAATACAATAAGATTAATAATTCTATCAGAACATAAGTTCCATGAAGTCAAGGACTTAATCTTTTTACTGTTGCACTCCAGGATCTAGCACAATGCTAGGTGCTTTGTAGACATTCAAGAGATCCTTCTCAAATAAAATACTATCTACCTCATAAGGTTGCTCTGACATATAAATGATATGTGTATATCATTTAGCATAATTCCTGGTATATAGTGAGCTCAAAGTAACCAGTAATTAATATTTGCACATGCATTTTGGGAATAGTCAGGCAGCAACATGTACTAGTAGTTGACTATGTTGGAACTCAAGAAAAAAATTTGAACCTGAAAATATAGATTAGGATGTAATCTATTATACTTAAAAGCAACAGGCAAATCATAAGAGGAGATGGGTTCTTGAGGTTAAATGATTTATCTGAGGCAAAATAGGACTAGGGTGCATGCTATTCAGGGTTCCCGGGATATCACATGCCCAAGATCTAGGATATCAGGCTAACAGAAACCAAAGATTGTTTTCAGGGAGAAGTTGTAGATTCAGGCTATTGTCTGGTAGGAAGACCTTTGCTGGCAGAAAGACCAGGCACACACATCCTGTATCTACACAGCCTCAGTACTGGTCCAAGATGAGAAGGAATGGGACCCAGTGATGCGTCAGGACAGGGTTCCCTCTGATGATGCTCATAATCCCTCTCAACCTTTCTGTTTCTCTCCACCACCTCTCCCACGCACGCAAGACTCAGATCTCAGATAACAGAGCATTACTGAGAATGCTGTATTTTCACTGGGTTACAGAAACAAGGATGCAGAAACCCTGTAAGGCTTGTAGAAGAAAAATTTATATGTGTTCATGTGTTAATGCAAGGCCTCTATGATGCCTCAAATAAATGGGCTTAGTTTTGAGAAGCGTTTGTTTGATTTATCATATTTAATCCCCCCTCCTTACTGACTCTTTGCTGAGGGGTCTCATACTTCAGATAATGGGGCCATTCACCAGCAGCCCCACCTCTGACTCCCATTTCTCTATGAACAATATCTGTGGTCTCACCACCAACCCTCAGCAGGGCATCCTAAGGAAGCCCTGATGAGATCTACAGCACTCCTTTCTCCTGCTTCAGGGTTTCACGTCAGCCTAGACCAGCTTTCTGTGCTCCTCTGAGTACAATGTCTTCACCAGACCCACAGGATCTGCCTCCTTATTGCCTCCTAAGCCTTTGACCCCAGTCACATTCCAAACCTCTCTAATTAGATTTGCTGCTGGGCATATTAGCTCTCTTGTTGTCCATTTGCTATTGGAACAAGAAGGAGGATTCCATTTGTTTAGTTTTTTAAGGAGCTAAATGATAGATCTCTTTCTCCAAAGCAAGCAAACACACACGCACACACACACACACACACACACACACACACACACACACACACACACAGGACCCTTTTTGCTGTAGATATGTTATTCCTTTAGCAACTACTTCTCACTTTTGAGACTACTCGTCTCTACTGCCAATTATAGAGAAGGAACTTTCCAGTTTACTTTTAGAAAAGAAATAAATATTCTCCTCTAACATCACTTGTGAGGCAATTTTTTTTTCCAATTAAGAGGAAGGAAATTCTAAGTTTATTTTAGAGAAGAAATAAATATTCTCCTTCCCAAAATGTACTTGCAGCCAAAAGATGCCAGCTAGGGGATTTAGAAATTTTAGGAGGTTTATCTTTATGGACTATCTAAGCTGCACCTGTTATAAATGGTCGCTGACACAAGCATTCTGGAAATTTCTGAAGCAACATTGAACCAAGACTTTCTAACTACAGACTTAAACTTATTTCATCACATGTGTGTTACAGATAGAGAGCTGAAAGATGTTTAATTAAGAGCATAAATCTCATTTAACCTAGCAGGTGAATAGCCTCAACTACCAGAAGATAAAGTATTAGCCTTGAGGAGGCTACCAATGCTTGGGACTTAATTTATTGGACTGAGACTCGACACTGAGTTGGCTTGGGAATTTAGTCACTAATGAATTTGACCGGCATTACAGGTACAGTTTTTTAAGAGTGAGTTAGCTAAAATTTGCAGGACAATCTGTTTGGGATTCAGAGAAAATAAACAAATTATTCACCTCACTCTAAGTTGCCTTTCTATTTTGAGAGAAGAAACCTCTAAATCTCTATACTTTTACAAAGAACATTTAACTGTCCTTTGAAAGTGTCCCTTCAATTCCAATAAATTCTGAAAGCATTTTTCCTCCACCACTCTGCTTTCGTAAATATTTATCCCTCAATCATCTCAAGTCTATTGGACTCCATCATCTGTGTGTTTCAATTATTTAAAATCAGGATAGCATCTCCTGGGCAGCTAATGAAGTCTTGATAGATATATATTATTGGAGCATATTGTTATTTATTCACCTAATAAATCAAGCCATTTGGAGAGAGTAGATGCAATTCAAGCACTAGAAATGAGGAATAATGATCGCATAGATCATTTCTGAATCACTCTAGCCCATTTTACAGCCTGCAAAATACACTGAATTCCATAAAAGTGACAAATGACACAACATTGTAATAAATAGTTATAGTTTGTACATTGTGTATTGGAGCTTAGATTCATATTGAAGCTCTCTCTCTCTCTCGAAAGGTTGGATGATGAATTAAGTGTTAAAATCATACTCTGTAAAAAAGGAAATATTTTACATTTATCTTGATTTATTACATGACATCATGTGCTTAAGTATATGTAACCTTTCCAAATTAAGTTGATTTATTATTAAAGGAAAATTTTTATAAAGTAAAATTTGGTATGTTTGGAATTCTTTCTTTATTTCCCTGCTATATTTTATAAGACTTTTAAGTGCTCCTTGAATGCTCTATCATATTAAATTTTCTTAGTTGAATTCCCATAACATTTATAGGGCTTATTAAAAATGAATGTGCTATATCATAGTGAATATTACTCTTTCTCATTCAAATTAAAATGTTTGCATATTAAAAATACAGAAAAATGTCAATTAAATATTCAATACAATTAACAAAGCCACTTCACTCTGAAGGGTGAATATAGACTTCCCAAATGAAAGACCGAGAAATGAGTCATGCCCTAGATTTATCCACACTTTCAAAAATTTAAGTGAAACACTACCACTCTGTTTACTGTTGAAAAATAATTATTAGAGGACTAAACAAATACAAACATTATTATATTGATCTCTGCTATTCATTCCCCACTTTGCCAATATAGACACAAAATGATTCAAAAGAGAGCTTCATGTGTTACTTCATTACTTCCTGAGGAGATTACAGTTGACCCTCCAACAAGGCACAAATTAGGGATGCCAGACCTCATGCAGTCAAAAACCCGCATACAACTTTTGTCTTCCCCAAAACTTCAGTCATCCCTTGGTACCCATAGGGGATTGGTTTCCAGCACTCACCATGGATACCAAAATCCATGAATGGTCAAGCTCCTTCCAGAAAACAATGTAGAACAATGCATACAGTATTTGTTTTTTTCCTAGTCATGGAGCACTGGCTTTGTTTTATTGTTTTTCAAAATTTGCTTTGTGGCATACTTCAGAGCACCAGACTCTAAACAAGCAAGTCTGAAATTTGCCAGCGTGAAATTCAGGAACAAAGTGAAAAAATGAAATGTATTCTGGGTATTCCCTACCCTTTTTTTTTTATTAGTTTCAGGTGTACAGAACAATGCAATTGCTTCCCTACTCTTTTAGGTGCCCATTTGACATCACACCTTCTCTCCACCCTCTGCTTCTAAGCCTCTGCTGTATTTTTAAAGCCTTCCTCAGTCACTTTGATAACTAATAGGATGGAGCGCTCAGTGGATCTGCAGCATGATGGAAAGAAAAGTGGGTGTGAAATGCCGAGCCTCAGGCTTGCCACTAAGTTCTCCTAGGACTTTCAGCAATTTATGTCTCTGCTCCAGTTTTTGCAGATGCGTAAAATGGGTCCAATGCTGCTCTCCTGTGAGGATTAAGTGAGGTATTATATGTAAAGGCCACCACACAGTTTGAAGTGATACTCTATAGTGAGGTGTTAGTTTACTAACACTTTTTACATATGATCTCCCCTGTAAAAAGTGTCAATTCCGCAATTTGAATTCTGTCAACAGGCCCTATACCTTGGGCCCCTTCTTGGATTATGCTAAGTCACCTTATATACTGTAATCATTTAATTTTCACTACAAACAGGAAGATAAATATATTCTCTTTATTTAACTGATGAAGGAAGTTGCCCACAGATGGGTTAAGAGGGATTTCCAAGACCACTAAAACAGGGGTAGAGCAGCCGGACCCAAGGAGTGGTCTAAAAGCAAAATGCCTACTCTTCCTGCTACACCATATTGATACTCACTAATGACTCTTACTTATTTAGAAACTGTACATTATATGATATAAAGTGACTGGCATAATACAGGCCCTCATTATACAAGCCTTAAGTGAATGAATCGATTATTGATGACACTGGTTTTGCTCCTGATGTCCTGGGATCTCCCGTGGCACCAACAAAGAACCTGGCATACAGTAGGCAGGAGGAAGGAGGAAAGAAAAATGAGGGGGGAAAGGAAAAAATAGGGGAGAAATGAGACAGATGATTGAAGAAAGATGATGGTGGAAAGAATGATAAAAGGAAAGAAGGGAAGGAGAAAGAATTCCTCAGGAATGATTTCTGTTCTGTCCTATGATAAACTTGTACAAACATGTTACTACTTTTAGGTTTTGATGAACTGTTTTTTGTATTTATTGCAATGAAGAAGAGAAAGATTTAAATATCTCCACTTCCAAGATAGCCTCTCTTCTCTTCCAACTATTAATAATTTTAATCAATTCAATCCTTATAAAGTGGTGTGGACTGAAGGTGTTCTCATTGCCTTTAAGGAATGTTGCATGCTTCTGAAATGAGTTACATAAGAGATGTATTCAAGTGCATCTCAAGCATAAAACCCCTCTTGGCTCTCACAGTAAGGGGACATGTGAGCCTCTGACTGTGGAGGGCTCATTTGTTCTAGCTGGATTGTGGTCCTGCCCAGATAGGGGCTCTGTACTGCCTTCTTAACCACAGTGGACTGAAGAATGACATTAGGTCTTGTGTTTTCTTTTGTGTTGCAGGTACTGGTGTTCTCTTGTAGTCCTCACAATGCCTAATGTAGTGTAGGGCATGAAATACATCCTGAGTAAATACTGGTTGCATTGAATTGAATTGAATGAACAGGAAGGGATGGAGTAATAGCTCTGTGCTACCACACTGCCCACTTTATCTATTCTCTTGTTTTGTCCCCATACTGAAGTGATAAAAAGGGTTGTCCCTATAGGTTTCTTGTGAAGCTTGAGGAATTTCATGGAGAATACAGTGTTCAGTACATACATGCATTCTCCAATATTATTATTATTATGAACACAATCATTTGCTATGCTAGCTCACTCACTACCTCTCCATCCTGCAACACTCACCACTCATTGCAGAGTCTCCTCAAACCTGAGTCCAACATCTCCTAAACAAGGACAATAAAAAGGACAACAATGACAAAAATAACCTCATGCGATTGTATAGAAACTTCACTATTCAACATGATCATGTTTTCTTCTGAGTCCAACACCCTTGGAGTGAGATAAAGACAGCATCAGTGACCCCTGCCGTGTGTGTGTCTGTCCCTCTCTCTGATTTTGTCTTCTTTTATCTGTATTTTCATTCTGCCTATTCTTATGTGTTTGTCTCTGTATCACTGAATCTGTGCCTTTCCCTCCACTCCATGATTTTGTTTGCTTTTATAGCAGGCCAGAACAAAGTTGAAATATTTATTGTTATTTGATGCACAAATAGAATTTTTGTGTTTTTAATATGAAGATCAGAGCAGTAGTAGTATTGTGGGGTTTTTTTTGTTGTTGTTGTTGTTTTTCTTTTTTTAGCTGAGCCATCCTGCCACCTGTTGGCAGCTCAACGGCAGCTCAGCTGCAGCTCAGCTTGGGTGGGACTCAAACCGCTGTTGCTCAGAGCTCAAACTCTTGAGTGAGCTCTTAACCAACTGAGCCACTCAGCCAGCCCCTAGTATTGTTTCTTAAAACTCCAAACAAAGAAGCACAACTAAGTTGTTTTTGTTTTTTTTAATTTTTTTTTATGTAGCATTCAACTGCTTTTTCTCACATGATGTGTTAATAGTCCTGGATGTGAAAAGTGCCTCTAAGGAGACAAGGATATGAAGGAACAGAGTAATTTAGGCTGAGGTGGGTTTAGATGTGCAAACTTTTAACACTGTCCGAGAAAGTCCCTTGGAGTCACTGAAGATGACAGCGCAGATTTTGGTTACTAATTCATCTTCTATTCTACTTGTTATCCATATGAGGAGGTGCTTCTAGACAAATCCTGTGAGAGTGGAAAAAGTGCCCATTTTTCTATTTGCTCTACATTTAGGCCTAAATTGCTGCAAAGTCATTCCCTGAGGGGATTCTGGAGTAACCACGAGTTTCAAATAAACACTCCCAACTTTGCTTTCCACAGCCTCAGCATTTTCAGCCCTGTAAGAGATGCTCTGAACAAGCAAATGTGTTTTTAACTTAGCTCTAAAATATGTCCTGATATGTGGGAGCTATTTTTAAGACAACCGCAAGGACCTGACAGACTGGCTTTCGCTGGAATGCAAATTGCCTCACATCTCTTCTGACCTCACCCCACAATGAGACCTCGACAAGTTATTATTGTCCCCTGGGAAAATATATTTTGCATTGTACTGTGCATTACTGCTCCCCATAAAGAGGCTGGCCATTTTTAAGCTGTGTAATGGGGAAGAGAAAATAGGTGGCAAAACAGAGGAGTAGGAAAATAGCAAGGGCTCTGCATGGGGGGATAAAAAAACAAAAACAACTGCGAAATGAAGCAAGAGCAAAAGAACACGAAAACTAGAACCAAACTGATCTCTCTCTCTCTCTCTCTCTCTCTCTCTCTCTCTCTCTCTCTCTCTCTCTCTCTCACACACACACACACACACACACACACACACACACACACACACATCTACACATCAATCAATCTAGTTATCTCTCATGTAGGAGGCAGGAGAAAGAATGGCATATTTAACTCCAGTAGATCAAAACAGGAAAACTAATCTTCATATTTCTTTTTTCAAAGAGCATGCATATGCAGAGAAAGAGTCATTGGGGACTGGAGGTTTATCTCCTTCTCTCTCTTATCAATGCCAGGTATTAAGTTTTGAAAATAGGATTATGAAAACTATTCAAAATATTTGTGAGAGACTAAGTTTGTCAGCACAGGCTTTCTAGAGTGCTAACAAATTCTTTTCTTATCACACATGGAAAACAAAAAATGTGGACCAGAAGCTAGAAAACCTGGGTGTGGCCTGCATAGTATATCTCACTCCAAGGAAACAGAAAAGCAAAATGTTCCAACTTCAGTGTCACTGCCTAACCCTTAAATCCATCCAGCATATCTGCAGGTGTTCAGCCATCCAACCAGATGTTTGGATATAACTATAAATACTCCAATATAAGACTCAAGGAGGGAGCTTGACACTAGGTTAAATTGAGGGAAAACTTGAAATCATGACATGAAGAATGAAGGAAGGAATTAGAGGTATTAGGCTGGAATAAGAAATATTTTTTTGGGGGGTGTGATATATGAAATATGTGAAAGGCCATTTGGACAGGAGGAGTTAAATTTGTTTCATTCTATCCTAGACTGGTGGTTGTGACACTTTTCACCAGGACTCACCTGGTGGTAAAGATGACTCCTAGCTGCATACTGCTTAGATAGGAAGGGCTTTGGGTAAAGTGGAATCTCAGCCCTACTGTAACTGCACCCCATTTCCCTCCTTCCCAGTGACGTGCTGCTTTGTACAGCTAGGACTGATGGAGAACCAGAAGGTGGTAGATTACATCTTTACAGAAAAATGAACTTTCTATTAATGAAGGTCCTGATAAGAAAATTAATCGCTTTGGTTGGTATGTCACTTATGCCCTGTCACTTATGATGTTCAAGCAGAGGTTTGGTGACTTCCTGGCAGGAAGGAGGCTATGCTTATGTTTCCAAGTTTTCAGTATTTTATAATTCTTTTGAACAAAGACATCACACTTTATCAAAAATATTCTTCGGATCAGTAAGTGTTGCTGAAAAACAGTGAACTGGGTGATTACGCTGTGCAATATATTGTGATGTGGGAGGAGAGAGAATCCCCATTTCAGGGTAGATACAAGTAAAAGTGGGCACAGGGATGCTCAAAATCTTGCTGGACATGTAGCTAAAGAACTCAACTGAATATAAGTTGCCCTCATAAATTTGTCCTGAGAATGAAGAATAAGGACACATTTTCAACTTAAAAAAATCTTCTAATGCAGGTAAATTTTCTAATGCAAAAGAAATTTATGCATTTGGCTCAAGAGGGAATTAGTTCTATTTAAAGGAAGACAGTATGTATGGTAAGCACTTTACACACAGCAATTTTTAGAAATTCTTATAAGTACCCTGTGAGGTGGGTTACTCATTGAGGAAGCAACAAAGCCAGGATTCAAATCTCAGTTGGTAGGGTATTGAATAATACTTCCTTTGCCAATTCCTTGCTGGGCACCTACTACTCTTCATACTTCCATCAGTCAACTCATGTAACACACTGTACAGTAATTTTATACTATTGTCATTGATATCTTTACTCACATTTACCTGATTTGAGAACTAACTTCCTGACTTATTTGTCAACATGTCACTAATACCTCTTAATGTACCAGCATACATTTCATGTTCCATAAATGTTTGTTGGTAAATTGGGAGGTGGGGGAGGAGGTAGCACACTAGAACCAACTTTAGAAGGTAAAAGGGAGACCAGAAAAATGATTTTAGCACCAATAACATTTATATCATCAAATGACATAAGCATATCTCTTAGGCTCACTGTGCTATCCAATAGATTAGCCACTAGCTACATGCAGTGATTTAAATTAATTCTAATTAGATAAAATTGAAAATTTGATTTCCTTACTCACAATATCCACAGGTGGGTAATGGCTACTTTATTGGATAGTACAGATATATCATGTTTCCATCATCATCACTGAAAGTTCTGTAGGACAGCACAGAAAGAGAAAAAAAAAGTAGTGCAATATTTCTGGAGAAATAAGGAAAAAAATTTAAAGACAAAAAACAAATTTGCATGTTCTAAAATACAGCACAAGAAGAACAGGGATGAGCAAGAAGTACCACTGGAGGGGAAAAACAAACAGAACAAAACAAAAGGACTTCAGAAGAAACTGTCTAATCTAAAGTGCCCCAATTCTAACACTTGCTCAAACCCTGTAGACCTACAATCCATCTACCTGCATCTGATAGTTGTTCCTGCCTCTCCTTGCCTATTTCAATCCCACACCTACCTGTATAATCCCACCATTCCTGACACCTTAACTCCTGAATTTTCCCTTATACCGTCGTGTACCCTAGCAGAACCTCCACTCTGCATGCATCCAGCCCTTCACTTCCTCATGCCAGCGCCTGCATAGTTGAATGTGGTAGGAGAAAAGCCCACCATCTTGTCAACTGGTGGCACATTAAGCTCACGGCGACTGAACTTACATCCTTACCTTATGCCTACAACACTGACAAGCAAAATACAACATTTTTGTTGTCTGTTCATTCTCCTTGTCTGGGGTAACATTTTAAACCTACTCTGCTCTCCAGCACCTTCTTCCTGACATGCTCACATGGCTGGTGTCCTGGCTTCTGATTTTGCTGAGCAAATGTAGACAATCAGAAGAGAACTCCCACACCGACTTACCACACCTACGTCCATCTACCTTCTTCTCCCTCCTGCGAGCTGACCTTTGAGGCCAGACCTCTGCCTGAGCACTGGATCTATTTACTTTCTGTTACATAGGTTTAATTGCTCTAGTAATTGTCCCATTTCTCCTCTGTGCCACCAATTTTTCCTCTCTATTGGATTATTATCATCAAATACAAATATTCTGCAATTTCTTACATCTTAAAAAATCCTCTTTTCATCCCTTATCAGCTTCCTTTGCAGAAAAAGTTTGGGAAAAAATTGTTTACATATTTTCTCTAACCTTTTACTCCTCTCATTCTCTTATAATGCCAAATTAATCAGATTAATCAGGGTTTCTCTTCTACTACTCCACCCAAAAGTACCTTGTCAAGGATACCAATTACCTCTGTACTTAAATTTAATGACAATTCTTAACCCTCATTTTGCCCAATATGTCAGCAACATTTGGTTCAGTGGATCAATTTGTTCTTTCTCCTTGAAACCTTTATCTGTGTCTGTATTCTCCTGGTCTTTGTTCCATTGATTGCAGTGCTTCAGTCTCAGTTGATTTCTCCTTTTCTCTCAGACCCCATTCTCATGGCTTCCATTATCACTAGAGGCCAGCGACCCCCAATTCCTATCTCCATCTTGTATCCCTCCCCAATCCTCAGGCTCACACATCCTGCTGCCTTCTCTCCTTTTCCATCGAGGCATCTAGTTGCCACGCACCTCCATATGTACTCTGACTGCATCTTCACTCCTTTCAGTCTACGGCAGCAGTCGCCAAACTTTTGAGAAGGAAGAGCCGCCAGGGGTCAGCAAACTGTGGCTCATGAGCGTGTGGCTCTGAAATAAAATTGAAAATGAAAATAAAATTATCATAGTTTTATTTATAAAATTTTTAAAGGGCATTATTCACATAATGGTGATTATCTAAAAATATATTTATGGCTCTCAAATAATTTTTAAATTGTTGTGAGGGACAGGATTGCCTCTTTCAGGGGTCAGCAAACTTTTGAGATGGAATGTACCCAAAGAGCAGCATGTGGCTCGTGAGCCTCAGTTTGCGGACCCCTGGTCTATGGCAACTCCTCAAAAAGCTGGAGTTGTCTGTCTCTCACATCCCACAGAAAACCCATTTTCCCTAGGTTCCAGCCAGCATTATCTCTCACACATTATTACCACCTTTTTCTGATAGTACCCCGTGTCCATGCTTTGTTTCTATGGGTAAAAACAAGGTGTGAGTACTGAGAAAACATGGTCAGATCATGTCTCATGAAATTTCTCTGCTCATTTAGCTTCAGTAGCTTTCATTTCACTCAGTGAAAGCCTAGATTCGTACAGTGGCCCGCAAGACCCTACAAAATCTTCATGCTCCTCTAAATCCTAACACCCCTGTTATCTAATTTTTCTCATTTTATATGCCTCGTCCTTGTACTTTGTCCACTGCAGAAAAACCAACACCCTGTTGTCCCTTGAACTTGCCAGGTATGCTCTCAACTCAGGGCAAGTACACTTCTTGCCTCTGCCTGGAACACAGAAGGAAGGCGGGGAGTCAACACAGTTAGAGAGTAGGGAAACTTTTTCGTTGCACAAAAAAGCAATATCCTTTGTAAATAATTTAATTTCATAAAGATAATAGAAGTGGGTGTATACAAACTGTGGCTTTATGGTTAAATACTTTGAATTGATCCACTCATGTAGAATTTAAGATGTTTATTTAGATAAATGTGCTGACAGTCTGAAACAAACTCAACAAAACATGATGTAGGCCAGTAATTATTGGACAATTTATCTCTAGGAAAGCAAATAGCTTGTGAAGTAGAGGACAAAAGTAATACCTATTATTCTGTAATAATAACCAAAATTAATTTCTCACATTCTCAAAGAGTTTATAGTGGCATGGAGATGATAAATTAATTCCTATTAGGACATTAAAGGTGTAGAAATATAAGAAAAATGATCAGAAAAGGCAGATTTCTGCAATCCATTCAGTCTGTCCACATCTACTGACACGTGCTAAATTAGAGAGCATGAGCTTTTAGGGAAAGGAGTAAAACTACAACAAATGATAAATATCTCCTGATATTTGCATTTAATGAAAGAGAAGAAAGAAGAAAACTAACATTGTTGAGAGGACACAATATGCCAGGCATTGTGATTGGCTTTTAAAATGTGAGAGCCCTGAAAACTGGTTCATGTGCTGGATAATATTATCTTTTCTCACAGATAAAGAAACTAAAGTTTTGTGGTCAAAGTGAGATTAAGAACCTGTTCTGTTAGATATAAAGCTTGTGCTCCTTCTACTCTACCATCTGGGAGAATTTAAAGACAAACTAAACATAAAAGTGAAAATTATAAAATTCAAACAAATGAATTTGTATGTTAGAAATTAAGGTTATATGAGGGAATAAAATAAGTAAATGAAAGATCAGGCTAAGCCCCAAAAAAGTCATAACCCAGAGGCATTTTAGAGTGTGAAGAAAAAAAGAAGGTCCTAACAGGCTTATGTAATAAAAAGGGGGGTTGAGAAGATTATCATAGAAGAACTTTACCTAATGAGAGAGTTCTTCATAAATCATTTTAGAGAACAAGAAAAGTGTAGGGAAAGGAACAAGGAGATGGTCAAAAGCTATCAAAGAGAGAAGCAAAAAAGTAATCCAAAATTAGGCTTCTCAGTTCAGGAAACAAACAGCATAAACAATCTCTTGAAAGGGAAGTTGCTCTTGGACCTGCTGACCTACTTACTTTTTTGAGTTCTAAGGGAATTTTGAGGACTAGGAAAATGGTCTTTATCTTCATAGACCACTAATCAGGGGAGAAAGCAGACTTACACATGGGGGAATGCAATGAATAATTCTTGACAGGCTGACTGATAATGTCACAATAATGAGAGAGGGTGCACAGTAGCTGATATTAACTAAAAAGGAATTGCAGTATTTGTTTCAGGAGTCTGCTGAAAAGTGAACATTGCTCAAAGCAAACTGGCTGGAAAGAAATGATACTTTGCTGGGAAATCTTTACTTTTCCAAGGAGTGGAGCTGCCAAGCAATGATTATTACATTCGATTATGTAGCAGTGAAAAGGAAATCATGACAAATGCCAAGAGATGGTAAAGATAAACTGGTGAAAGAAATGTGGCATTTTATTTCAAGTGGACCCAAAGCACCATGCTTAATGCATTGATGGGAAAAGAAATGAAAGTCGCAGGGTATTTTTGGGCTGAGGACAGTAGTGTCTGTATGAAGGGTCAGGCCAAAGGGAAATATACATATATGCATATATATGCACACATACATATACATATATATTTTTTAATCAAAGAACATGGCTAACAACTAACTGTTAATCCACTACTATGTGCTGTTGTCTTCACTTATATCATTTTGTTTGTTCTTTACCATGAATTTGTGGGTGTTATATGAGGTCCAACAATTGTTTGTGAACTTGTTGCTACAATGTTGCTCATCTTTTTTTGATATTAGAGGGATTATTCATTATGAATTTGTACCAACCAGTTAACCATGTTTACTATTTGGAAGTGCTGAAAAGACTGTGTGAAAAAGTTAGATGACCTGAACTTTTTGCCAACAATTCATGGCTCTTGCATCACAACAATGCACCAGCTTACACGGCACTGTCTGTGAGGGAGTTTTTAGTCAGTAAACAAATCACTGTATTAACACACTGTTTGTGGGAAATAAGTAAACTCGTCATAGCGCTTTTTATACCACTTTGTAAGCGGGCATTTTCCCGCCAAATCGCGTCGTAACAAAGAGGTCTCTATACCTGAGTTAAAGCACTATGACGAGTTTACTCGTTTCCCACAAACAATGTGATACCAAAGTGTGGGAGTTAACTCAGGTATAGAGACCTCTTTGTTACGACGCAATTTGGTGGGAAAATGCCCGCTTACTAAGTGTTAAAACACCTTCCCTACTTACTTGATCTGGCCCCCAATGACTTCTATCTTCACCAGAAGATAAAGGAAATATTGAAAGGAAGACATTTTGATGACATTCAGGACATGAAGGGTAATATGACGACAGCTCTGATGGTCATTCCAGAAAAAGAGTTTCAAAATTGCTTTGAAGGGTGGACTAGGTGCTTGTGTCAGTGTATAGTTTCCCAAGGGAAGTAATCTGAAGGTGACCATAGTCATATTTAGTAATGAGGTATGTTGCACTTTTTCTAGGATGAGTTCACGAACTTAATTGTCTGACCTTGTATTCATGACATTGATGGAAGATTCATGCCTTACTCAATGTTAGTGTTCTTAAACTCATAACAGTTGACTGTCTGATTTCAAGACTGACCAGCTGGCTGCCTCTTGTCCCTAATCCTTCCACTGGGCTAGATTACCTTCAGACAACAGTCTTAAAGATGAAGACAGGAAAAAGAGAAGGAAACATTAAAGAGTTTGGAGACTTCTGGGCTGGCCGAGTGGCACGTTGGTTAAGAGCTGGCTTGGGATGCCAGAGGGCCCCGGTTCAGATCCCACATATGAGGGCCAGTGATACTGCCCTCTACAGCTAAGATGCTGAACAACAGCTCAACCTGGAGCTGGGCTACCATGAGTCACCAGTGACGGTAGGCTGCAGCCCCTGTGGCAGTGGGTTGCCATGGGCTACCGTGTGTAGCCAGCAGCCAGCGTGAGTGGCCAGAAGCTGCCATGAGTGGCCGTCCAGAAGCCGGCGACTGATCTGCCTCGCCCAGGAAGAGTACAATGATGGTGCCAACTTGGGCCAGTGAAGCAACATCCTCCACAACTAGACTGAAGAGCAAAAAAGGACAGCAACTTATCTGTTCCTCTTCCCCCAATTCCTCAGCGCTGTTCCCATCCCCCAATTCACCAATAAAAATCTTTAAAAAAAAAAAGATTTTGGAGACTTCCAATCAAGATGGTGGAGTAGGTAAACATTGTGTTTGCCTCCTCCCATGACCACATCAAAATTACAACTGAATTATACAACAATCGCCCTTGAGAATAACGTGAAGACTAGCTGAAGAGAACTCCTATAACTGATGATATAGAAAAGAAGCCATGTTGAGACTGGTAGGAGGCTCAGAGACACAAAACAAGGTGGTCCCACACCCACCTTTGACAGTTAAGAATCAGGAGAGCTATCTCAGCTGCAGAGATCCCCACTGAGGAGAAGGGGGATTCCAACCCCATGCGGGGCTCCCAAGCCCAAAGCACCAATGCCAGGAAGAGGAGTCCCCACAACATTGTGTAAATCAGCAAGGACTGATTTCAGGTGAGATGGAAAACTTCTGTAGACCTAAGTGTCTCTTAAAGGGCCTGCACAAAGAATCACTCATCATAAACACTCACCCTAAGCTCCAGTAAAGGAACAGTAGCTTGTAAAGTGCCAAGCACATTTTACTGGAACTAAATTGCTTTCAGGGTGGCTGCTGGAGGGGCAGCTCTCTCTGGGAATACAGTGACATCAGGGGCATTGTTCCTTTGTTAAGCCCTACCCCACACAGCCTTCATGTGCAGGTGGGTGGCAAATCTGAGTCTCTATCAACCTGACTAACACTGCTCTTGCCCCACCCTGATGATTATGTGAGACCCTGCCCCACCCAATTCATGCACTTGGCCCAAACCCTTTTAAAAGAATAATCTACACAAGTGATAGGCCTGGGCCTATACTGCAGACTTTTCAAAAATCTCTCAAATATCCACAAACCTCAACCAAGCAGTGCTGGCCTTGATGTGTCCTGTACCTCTTGCTAACTAATTTAAAGCCCAGCACTAGTGGCAGACAGTTTCAGTTTACAGTGTTACCACGTCCAGGCACCTCCAAGGCAAGCACAGGCAGCTACCAACCTCAGATGACTTTGCAGTTCCTACCAGATAGCCCCAGGCCAGACACAGGCAGAAGCTGAACTTGGAAGAGCTCCTTCCAAGAAACCCCAGGGCCAACACACCTGATGGCTAACTTCAGACCACACCAGAGGCCATTTAACTAGTGCCACAAACAACACCCCCAAAGAGTGGACTTGGCAGGCATCAGAGTCCTGCTAAAGCAAATCCTGCTCCATAGGTCAGCCCTTGTACAAAATCTCATCCACTGTAATCACAGCTAATCCTCACAGCCAGTCAGCCTGAGGATTAACCCTAGCCACTGACATGCAAACAACAATCAGCAACAGGAGAGCATATAAAACCAACCCAAGGAACAACCCTGGAGCACCTGACTCTGGTGACCAGGGGGACTGTGCTGCTGGGCCCCACAGAACACCAACCACATAATACCACTCTGCCAAGATTGGGAGACATAGCAGATCTACCTAATATATAGCAACAGACACAGAGAGGCAGCCAGAATGAGGAGAAAAGGAAATGTGTACCAAATGAAAAAAGAAAACAATGCTCCAGAAAAAGAAATAAATGAAATGGAGGCAAGCAATCTACCAGATGCCAAGTTCAAAATACTGGTTACAAGAATGCTCAATGAACTTAGGGGAAGAAGAGATAAACTCACTAAAAACCTGTGTGATAGAAAACATAAAAAAGAGATAGAAACACAAAGAAATAGAAATCATAAGAAAGAACCAATACAAGTGAAGACTACAATAACTGTAATAAATAATACATTAGAGGGGATGAACAGCGACTAGATGAAACAGAGGACTGAATCAGTGATTTGGAAGATGAGGTAGCAGAAAACACCCAATCAGAACAGCAAAAAGAATTTAAAAAATGAAGATCGGCCGGCTGAGTGGCGCGATGGTTAAGAACTGGCTTGGGATGCCAGAGAGCCCCGGTTCGGATCCCACATATGAGGGCCAGTGACACTGCCCTCTGCAGCTGGGATGCTGAACAACAGCTCAACTTGGAGCTGGGCTGCCATGAGTCACTGGTGACAGCGTACGCTGCAGCCCCTGCTGCAGTGGGTTGCCATGGGCTACCGTGTGTAGCCAGCAGCCGCCGTGAGCGGTCGTCCAGAAGCCGGTGACTGATCTGCCTCTCCCGGGAAGAGCGCAATGATGGTGCCAACTTG
>NW_017732019.1:209553-218844 GCF_001890085.2 Hipposideros armiger | reverse complement strand
AAAGAAGAGAGAGAGAAAAGTTAAAGAATATCAGGGTCACATGGTAACATAATAACAGAAGAGCTGGTGGTTGTGATATTAAAAGTATCACTAAAATGATTTGCTATATAGATGAACTGGGATAAAGTAGAAATTCATTACCAGCAGTCTACTGGCTATACCCAGTGTGATATACTGAGGAAAAGACGTGGTAGTGTCAGGATGGTTGTGGTATCAAGTCTTGACAGTAACAAACAAAAAAAATGGCACACTCAATGGGTTTAAGTGAAGAGAGCTTTAACGAGTGGACTATTTACAGAGGTGTGGAAAGTATTAAAGAATAATTAAATTTCTAGGGACTAATAATAGTGCAAAGTCCCCAATTTTTCAAGGGATGGAGGTATTAAAGAATGATTATTACATTTGTTTAATGTCTGTGCCTGGTCCCAAAAAGGGGAGGAGAGAATTGTGTTACTCTAATTTGTGATCACTGGAATTCATTGAGAGTGATAGCATTAGGGGAAGGCTTTATGGAAAGGAGCTATCTTCTTAGATGAACACAGCCATAGCCTGGCTTAGAGAGACCTGGGGATGGGGTGGATCAATACCCCTTTCTTTATCTGGTCCACCTCTATGATCTCCTGTTAGGAGGAGTAGGGAGCTTGGTAGACATCCATTGAGATCCCCCTCCTAAGTCACAGAGCAGGGTGAAGAAGGATGGAGAAGAGACCTAGACTGGCAGACAAGAAAAGCCAGCACATGAGGCTTTAGTATCGTGCATGAGCGCACCCACTCTCTCTGAGCCATCCCAAATAAACCAACACTAAACAAACCACACAGCCCCTGCCCAGCAAACGCAGACTTAAGACATTCCTTTGGCACATCTTTCCAACAAAATTACTGCCTCTAAGCTTCCTTTGTAGAAATTGTACAGTCACCCATGGACAGGGGGAAAGTGCTTTTCCCAGAAAGGGGTGAGTACAGAGAAGACAATGCAATCCATCTCTGCCTTAGATAAGAGGAAGTCAGGAAGACAGAGTTGATGGTGATGACATAGTAAAAGGAGCATAGAAATTAAGAGGAAGAGCAGACAAATGAATGTTACAAAAAAATTGTATGGCATTTTATTAAGAGGAAAGAGACAGAAAGAACAAAGAATCATGATCTGAGGACGATGATCTGAGGCTACAGAGAACTCGTGTTTATACAGAGGGTGTCAAAAAAATGTATACATTTTTTAAGGAAGGAAAACAACTGTATTAAACTTGTAATACTCAATATATACTGATAACAAAAGATGAATACAAATCATGTGTATACATTTTTTTGGCACTCCTGGTATTTTTTCTCCCTTGCATCTGCAGCAGCTTTCAACACTGAGGCAGAAAAAAGGCCTGGAAAACGGCATGAACATTAACCCATCTGCACCTCACAACAACCTAATAAGTTTCATTATCCCCACTTTCCAAGTGGGGAAATTAAATATCTTCAAGAACAAGATATTCTTGTTGGGAATAGGTAAACGTAGGAAACACCTCCTTCCTGGGAATTACCTTGGCGCACAGGCTTTCCTGCCGAGAACACTGAGAAGAGGCCTCAGCCCAGTATATGGATCATGAACAGATCGGGGGTCACTATGATGCACCCGAGGGACTAGGTGGCACATCAGCTGCCAGCAAGTTACGCTGGTTTACTACCGATCAGGGGCGGCAGACTTTTGAGACAGAAGAGCCTCCAGGGGTCAGCAAACTGCAGCCCAGGAGCCGCAGGCTCTGAAGTAACACTGAAAATGAAAATAAAACTATCATAATTTCATTTATAAAATTTTTAAAGGATATTATTCACATAATGGTGATTATGTAAAAATATATTTATGGCTCTTGAATAATTTTTAAATTGCTCTGAGGGACAGGATTGGCTCTTCCAGGGGTCCGCAAACTTTTGAGACAGAACGTACCCAACGAGCCGCATGTGGCTTGAGAGCCGCAACTTGCCAACCCCTGTTACAGATGAATAGAGTAGTCCTTAGGAAATTGGCACTGTTGCTTAGGATGCTGAGGGGATCTCCTTTGGTTTACTCTCCTAAACACCCATGACCCTATACTCTTAGACACGTCTCCGTTCTTAAAGTAACAGGCATGATGGTAATCGTATTCATTTACTAGGGTTGCATTAGGATGGTACCACCGAGAGGTACAGAGGCTTGACCAACTGAACTTGATTGTCTCACCGTTCTGAGGGGTAGAAGTGTGAGATCAAAGTGTGCACACTGTTGGTTCTTTCTGAGGACTGTGAGGGAGAATCTGCTCCGTGCCTTTCCAGGCTTCTAGAGGTTTGCTCACAATCTGTGGCATCTCTGCATTTATCTTCACGTGGCATTCCTCCTGTGTGCCTGTCTCTGTTCATGTTTCTCCTTTTTATAAGGACATGAGTCATATTGGATTAGGGCCGACCCTAATGATCTCATCTGAATGACTTACATCAGCAATGACCCTATTTCCAAATAGGGTCACATTCTAAAGTACTGGGTTTAGGATTTCAACACATGAATTTGAGGAAGGATACAATTCAACTCATAACAGCAACCTATAAATCTGTCAACAGGTTCTAAAAAGAATTAGGCTTCATAAAACTGAAGATTCAAGAAAGAAGATCCAAATGAAAGGAAAACAATGGAGATTTAGAATATTGCTCATACAAACTGTGATAGCGAGTATCTGTAAAAATGTAGTTGGCTTTAGTGATAATCAATTATACAAATATGTATAATGTGCAAATACACTTTATAATAACCTCTGAGAATCAAAGGAGGTAACATATGCGATAGCACTTTGCAAGCTGTGTGCTATTCAAATAAGGTGTTAATTTTACTGTCATCACCGTCTAAAAATAGGTAACTTATTTTTATTGTTACATTGAACATTTCTCACTTACGTGGTCTGCTTCTTTTCACTTTAGTTACATTCTGGATTAGTGACATATATACTTATTTCCTACTAGGAAACTGAGCTTTCCATTTCTTTTCCCCCTTGATTATTCGGAAGGATCTTTCCCAACTCTTATTTAAATGCAAAGTTAAGTCCTGGCACTAAGTTATTCAAATAGCCAACTAAACAGCTCACCAACAGAAGGAACTTAAATTGTCAGCACAATCTGCATATTGACTATAGACCCGTTCACATACCGATCAATTAGATATTGAGACGATGTCCTAAGTGCTTCAGTCAAATTTGGCTGGTGTCCCCAATGACCTTTCTTTGGATGCTAGCATGAATTTTCTCTTCAGTCATAACCTGCTCCCATACTGATGTGTATTGCATACCCTTCTATTTAATTCTTTTTTTTTTTCTGAAGAAAATAAAAATGTGGAAAACAGGTGTTTTGAATTTCTGCATTTAACTCAGAACTCAAATATTAAAGCACTCCTTTGATTTATATAAAATGAAAACTGTACCAAGGGCCGGCTGAGTGGCATGTTGGTTAGGAGTTGGCTTGGTACTCCAGCTCTGAGAAGCAGGGTCCTGGTTTGGCTCCCACATGAGGGCCAGTGACGCTGCACCCTCTACAGCTAAGATGGTGAACAACAGCTCGACCTGGAGCTGGGCTGCTGTGAGTCACTGGAGTTGGCGTAGGCTGCCTGGGGCTGGCTGGCAGCCGGTGTGTGCTTTTGTGAGCCGCTGTGAGCAGCTGCCAGCTGGCGAGTGACTGCCTCACCCAGGAAGAGCACAATGACAATACCAACGTGGGCCAGTGAAGTGACGTCCTCCACTGAAGAACCAAAGGACAACTTGTCCATTCCCCTTCCCCGATTCCCCAACGCTGTTTCCTCCCACAATTCCCAAATAAAATCTTAAAAACACACACACACACACAAAAAAAAACCTGTACCAGACATAGGTATCATAACCTCTTACTTTCTTGACACTTATCTTGCTCTCTGTTACTCTCAAATTTGGCCACTATGCACTGGAGACTTTAGTAATCTACAAATTAGTCCATTCATCCAAAGTGTACTGAGCATTCATGATTTTTTTTTGTACTGTGCTAGGAGTTACAGAGATGAGTGTATTTGGTAAATTTAGGATTTGGTGTATTTAATGTAATTGTTTGGATTAATGACCAAGCACATAGTTTCCCAAAATGTGATACTTTGCAATGTTGAGGAGGCACAGACTTGACATATCCACAGCTGGGCTCTCAGTGGGACCCCTTCCTTGTATGGGAGTGGAGTTGACTGGTCAGCACCCACATCTCAGTGGCTTGATTGTTTTCACTTTGCTGCAGCCTTGACTCTCATCAATTTTTAATTTACTAAATTTTATAGAGGGAAATAATGTACTACAATGCCAATCACTGAAAGTCTTATAGTATATCTCAAAAATGGCAAATCTTGTCTCCCCATATAATATATTAAAAAGGCTTATAATCTAGGTTAGGCATTTGGAAATAAATGCCTTGACATTTTCAGCTCCTTAGAGAATTGCTTTTTCCCCCTAAACGTCCTAGAAAATCTATAGTTTACAACCAACCAAACATCAAATTTTTTATCAAGCAACTATGCAGGAGCTGCCATATTTGGAAAGTAGCTTAACAAAATAAGTAGATCCCCTGGCAGCTATCTTCAAGTAGTTTATAATCTAGTTGGGGAAATGAGACAGGTTTCTTTTCACAGCAGTAACACAAATCAAGAAAGCAGAGGATGATAAGTGACAAATGACTAGTAGCCCACGTGCCTTATTCAGTACCAGGAGTCTTTAGAGCCACTCTGCATGTAATCACCACCACAAAAACAGCTTTTCTCCTAGAGCTTTAGAACCAGGAGCCCCTAAGTGGACCACCTGACAGGATGGACTTATCAGTGGAGAAACAGGGGAGAAAAGCCCATAGGCAGCAGCTACAATTTGAAATGTGAATTCATTTTTTAAAAACCTTTTATTAACAAAATTGTGTGCAAAGAAAGGGCAATGATAGAACTCACCAACTTCTGTTCCGTGTGGGTCAGATAACATTGAAGAACTTTAAATTTCTAACAAACTTGAAGTCGCTCAAACTGGGAAGAGATTAAAATCACCTTCTATGATGACAGAAAGCAGTGTTACCATTGAGAACTCAGTCCTCCTGCCAGCAGAAACAAATGTATTTTATTCAATTAAAAAAAAATTTCCTCTGGCTTCCACTCTTATCAGGCATTTGGTTGTGATGGTGTTTGGTTTGACTGATTAATTTTAGTTCTTCTGCTTCACATAAGGTAGACAGTGATGAATTGATATATTAAAGATTTGATTAATGGTTACTTTCCATTCAGTGTAATTATCAGGTGATAGTTTCAATGAAAAATGCTAGAAAATGAAACTTTTCACTCCAGATAACTATCCACCCCATCTGGAAAGAAAAATGGGTCTCCATTTTCAACATACTACTGTAGAGCAAGGCCACGAGACAGAAAGACCAGGAGCACACTCGTTTTGTGAGATTTGTAGAAGATAGATTTAGAAGAGTGTCTGTCTCCAAAGAAATTTTTAGAGAGGAAATCTCTGAAAAAGAAAACTTTCAATTTCACCTTAATCCTGCATTATTTTGCCAGCTCTTACCTAGTCTTTCCCATCATTTCTGGCATTTAATCTATTTTAGAGATTGCTTTGGATTAATATCCCTGATGCCCTGCATTAATCATTAGTCGCATCACACCTTTTCCCAGAAACCTCCAACAACTTGCATTAACATAATTGGAATAATAAAATCATCAGCATGATACTTAAGATGTTTTGATAAAGGACAAGCCCTCCCTATTGAACTTGATGTTTCATTTCCAATCTTCTGCTCTTTCAAGACAGCACCGCATGGTCATCTCAGCTGTACAGGTTCCCACTGGGCCACACTTGGCCTTGCCCTTTGTGTCTACCTGTTTTTAACTGTACAGAAAAAAAAATTGTAGATAACTTTAATAAGAACCAAAAATTATTAGGCTTATTCAATGGAGAAATTGTGTATGGTTTAGAACACACCCTCTGAATTATCTGATTCTGTAGGGTTTGTGCATTTCACTGCCTTGGAGCTATTATACAACTCTGTAAAGTTAGAAATAAACTTGTAGAAAATGGGTAGTAATATAAATAATTCTTTTCTATATGCCTGTTGATGAATTCTGCCCACTGGAAGTTTGGTTGATTTTCCTCCCTCACTGAGAAAGTAGCCTGTTTTGCCTCTCTTTTGCAAACTCATTTCAGCATTTCTGATGGCCTTGTATGTTTGGTTTTTGGATTCTCCTCTAAACTTGTGATCACACGTGTTTCCAGCTCCATTACCAACTAATGAGTTAAACAAAATTTTGACACTTGTTTGGTTTATATCTGGATCAGCACTCATGATTTACCATTTTTGAAGATGATTCTTTAATGTCATAAACCCAATTTTTAAAAATAGACTTTATGTTTTAGAGCAGTTTCAGATTCACAGTAAAATTGAGGGTGAATTATAGAGAGTTCATACATATGCCCCTTCCCTCTACATAAACACAACCATCCTGACTATCAGCGTCTAGCGCCATTTGCCTCAGAGCTATAAATACATTCATGGTAACTGATAAACCAAACTGACAAAAATCATCAACCTAATGACAAAGTTTACTTTATGGTTCACTCCTGGTGTACATTCTGTGGATTTGGACAAATATATAATGATATGTATCCACCATTATAGTATCATATTATGTAACTATAGCATGAGTGGTTTTTTTGAAGACACAATTAAAAAAAAAAAAAGAATAGTTTCATGGCCCTGAAATTTCTCTCCATTCTGCCTTTACATTCCTCCCTTCTCTCAAACCCTGCCAACCACCAATCTTTTTACTGTGTCCATAATTTTGCCTTTTCCAGAATGTCATATTGTTGGAATCTTACAGTAGCAGCCTTTTCTGATTGGCTTGTTTTACTTAGTAATATGTATTTAAGGTTCCTCCATGTTTTTTCATGGCTTGATAGCTCATTTCTTTTTAGTGTTTAATAATATTGCATTATATGGATATATCACAGTTTGTTCATTCACCTACTGAAATATGTATTTCCAGGTTTGTGCAATTATGAATAAAGCTGCTATAAACATCAGTGATAGGTTTTTGTGTGGACATGTTTCAACTCAATTAGTAAATACCAAAAACCATGATTGTAGAGTCCTATAGTAAGAATATTAAACATATTTGCCAAACTGTCTTTCAACGTGGCTGTACCATTTTTCATTCCCACCAGTAATTAATGAGAGTTCCTGTTGCTGTACACTTGCCAATATTGGTATTGTCAGTGTTCTAGAGTTTGGTCATTCCAGTAGATGTATAGTGGTACCTCATTGTTTTAATTTGCATTTCCCTAATGACATATGATGTGGAAAACCTCATATGTTTATTTGCCTTCTGGATATCTTCTTTGATGAGGTGTGTCTATTTAGATCTTTTGCCCATTTTTAAGCCAGGTTCTTCCTTTTTGTTGATTTTGAGTTTTAATACCTTTTTATTGTTGAGTGTTAATATCTACTCAATGTTTAATGTATAACTCAGTGTTTTGAATGTTGGCTGTATATTAGAATCACCTGTAGAACTTTTAAACATTAAAGATCTGGCTTACCTACCTCCTCACTCTAATCCATTGAGCCTCAAACTTTATAATCAACAGAATCATAGCAGGGCTTGTAACAACTCCAATTGTTGGATCTCACTCCCAGTATTTTTGATTTATTAGATTGGGGTGAAGCCTGAGAATCTGAATTTCTAACAAGTTCCCAGGTGATGGCGCCTCACTTTGAAAACCATTGCTTTTTTAAAAATCAGTTTCTCTGAGGGTTCTGGCAGGGTATGGGCATTTTTTAAACTCTCCATAGAGTAAGTTCTGCAGCAATCCTATGGTATAGAGAATGTTGAGATCCATTTGGTGACTGACCCCACAGGATGTTCTCTGTTTAGTATAGAGTAGAGGTAAACTTCTTTAGCCTCCTCTTTTTCTATGGCATCCTGCTTTCACATCTAATTTTATGTCTTCTACAGAGGGTGCCAAAAATGTATATACATTTTAAGAAAGGAAAAAACTGTATTAAAATTGTAATAATATATACTGATAACAAAAAATGAATCCAAGTCAATTTGACTTCTGCAATTACAAGAGGTGTTCAAAGTGGTTACCATCAGTGTAATTTTAATACAGTGGTTTTCTTTCTTAAAATGTGTATACTATTTTTGGCACGATCTGTGTATTGTTTAAAATTACGTGTCTAAGTGCACGTGTTTGTAATCACAATGTGACACTGTGTTTTCTAGGTTAGTTTCAAAAATATTTGCTTCCTGCTATATTCCATGCTTTATATTTTTGTTAACAGACCACAACCTGATGGACAGTGGTAGGTGTGCTACAATCTCATGATCTTTAGAATTATTCTTCCCAAAACTTAACTAAGAAAGTAAAACTGAACCATTTCTACTCAATTTGGCTATTATCCTTTTAAACAGAACTTTTTGTTAAAACATTTGGACACAATGTAATGAAACAAAAGATCACAGATTTGCCCACAAGGTTATAGTCTGTCTCTTAAGCACAGAATAGACTCTGTCAATACTCATGTTTTTAAAAAAACTTAGGTCTGCCTAACCCAAAAAGTAGATGAGTCTGCCTCTTTCTAAAATTTAATATCATAGTTCTTACAGAGAAATCTGGGAATGTTTAAATGAACATTTGACTCCTTAAATTGGACTTTTCTGAGATAGCAGTGGACAATATTTAAGATGGGTTTATTGCACCATAACTCTTTGAATCCTTTCACTAAAGGAAGGAATTACTTGCTATTTTAAATACATTCAAAACAACAGATCTGCAAAGCTGAATAAAGTCTATTTTCTCTTGTATAAGATAGCATATTTCAAAAGATTATTGGATAAAGAATAACCTCTAGATAGCATTTGCTTCTCTTCTCATTGATGTTTAACTGTAATGAATCACTATTTATTATAATTCTCATTCTCCTTCTAGGCTTTTCTTTGTCACACTGTAAAATTTTCTGAAAGCAAATATTATTATAGAGTGCACAGATATATAAAAGTCCTGGTGTGTTAAGAATTTAAGATATTTGCTGGTAAAGAAAGAATAAGACAGAAGAAACAAAAATAAAAAAAGAAAATCATGAAGGATTGAAGTAAAAACCTTTTATTTATTTATTTTGAAGAGCTTTAAGTTGCCACCTTAGTGCTCCCAGGAAGCATTCTGAGAGTGCATTTGCCTCTTTTGCATGTTATTTTGATTTTGCTTTGAGGCAAAGGGTGAAAAATAAACATGG
>NW_017732019.1:199312-209383 GCF_001890085.2 Hipposideros armiger | reverse complement strand
TACTTATGAATATTTACAACAGTGGTAGCCAATGACTTAGCTAAAGAGACTGCATTGGAGCATGCTGTGGCCTGACAAACGCAGGTCTTAGGCTTTCTCATTAGACATGAAGAGAGGTTTGTTTTTGTGAGTGAAAAATGGAAACTCAAAAGGAATACTAAAAGAGTGTAGGCTAGACTCCTAGCCTCAGCTGAACACTTGAAGGTTAGAGGGATAGGCGAGGTTCTGGGCCTTGATGTGGATCATGACAGAAGCTCCTCAGGACCAGGATCAGCATGTGGACTGTGAAGACAAGTTCTCATACTTAGAGCTTTTACTAAGAGAACTTGTATATGTTTTCTGTTGCTATGTAACAAATGAATACACATTTAGCAGCTTAAAACAAAGCACACTTATTAGCTCACAGTCTGGCAGCCCTTAACTGGATTCTCTGTTCAGGCGATCACAAGGGCCAAGAGATTCTAAAGGGAATCATTTGTGCTCTCACCTAACTCCACTCCCTCTCAGATTTCAAGGAGAACTTGGAGAGAACATAATACAGTTTAAAATAGAGCAATAAAGCAGTTTTCTCCATTCCCCTGAATATGGTAAGCTTTTGGAGTTTAGGGACATTATTTTACATATTTTGATTCCACCAGAATTTCACACGGTGGGAAGCACATACCTAGTGAATTGATTTAAACTAAACATACAAGAAACAGGTATTGTCTTAGGAAAATAAGCAATAGTATTTGCCAGTACCAGTGTCTAATGATTAAGTATCATCTTAAATAAGAAACATATTGATATATTACACCAAGATTACAAGTCTAAACAGGAGTCAGAATGAAGCAACATTTACTGCAATCTAAGCTTTTATGCGGTTTCTCTAAACAAGGTCCCAGGTGTTTCAGGAGCTGTGCTATTTTAGCACAAAATAGCATACCAGTGACTTTTCCTCTTATGCCTTCTAAAACAATGTGGGTCTACTTTTGTCTCATTTACAGAACAAATAGAGAGCCCTAGATTTTGTGAGTCAGTAAATAAGGCCCATTTTTAAGAGAAGGCTGAGAATCTATTCTAACAAAATAACTGGAAAGGATGGCAGGGATTTATATACAAGGGTGTGCCTCATACCATCATTAGCGCTTGTGAAAAATGGTAACTTATCTAAACAGCCAGCACAAGAGAAATGGTTAAATACAGTATAAGACAGTCACAAGATGGCATATTAGGCAGACTTTGCCAATGTTTATGAATAATTTTTACTGGTATAGTGAAAGACATACAGCATAATGTTAAATGAAAATCAAAGTAGAGTACAAATTACAAGCAACATTTTCAATCAACACATTCATATTTTAAAACTTTTTTTCTAGGTAAGGAGGATATTGGTTATTTTATTTGATCAAAAAATAACTGGCACAGTCGTTGGTTATTTTGTGGTGCCATTTGAAGAATATGGTCAAGGTTTCCATAGCCATCTGGCTGACAGCAGAAGTTGTACAGTTAGGCATCTTCATTGTAAATATATTTTTGGTTGGCCCTCTGCATCCAATCCCATCTTTTTCCATTGTGTTTTCCTGTTCTATACAAGTGGGAAAGCTAAAACTCACATTTCCCTTTCTCTCTTGAAGCTATGATTTTGGATGTGAGTTTGATTCTTCCATATATATATATATATATATATATATATATATATATATTACTTGGAAGTAAGGTGTTTCCCTTCTTCTTTTGGCTGTTCACAGAAACTGGAGAAGTAAAATTTTATAGTCGCACCTTCTGTAAATTTTGTGGGTTTTGAGGGCAGTGGCAGTTTCTTAATCCCAGCATTCATATAAGTCTAAATCCAAGTGATGGCCTGTAGCAGAGGAAACAGCCACTCAAGTAAGTCAGTTTTATGAAGTTCTAGATCTTTCTTGAAGGCCTGGTCTATAGAATGATCTCCCTGTGCCCTAGGGTTTCTATAAGCCCTGATGCTCTTTGTTAACTCCTTTTCTGATAAAAATACCAAGAGTGGTTTCTGTTTTCTGTCCTAAGCCAAATGAGGACAAATACAGATATGATGTGAATTCTGCAATTAAAGGGGACATTTTACACAAATATGTTTCTGCTCTCTTCCCACAAGGAAGTACTACAGCTAAACATATATAGATACATAAATCTATGGGTATAGTCTATAGGGGATAAATGGGGAACGTGCTTGAGGATAAATAACTGTACCTACTACAGACTCTAAAAATAACTTCAATCTACCAGACCAACACTTCGAATAGTTGTCTTCTGGTGACACAATTTTCAAACATAAAAGTAATACAGGAGTTATAAGTATATATTCTGTTACATTGATGCTTTAGCCAGATACACCTCTTCCTCTGTTCCCAGGATAATTAACCTATGACTCCTCAGTCACCTTGGCCCAGGTCAGAAACATGCCGGTCTCTCTGGGTTTACAAAGGTTCTGCAAATCTAAATATTTGGGAACACCCTCCTCCTTTAACTGGAGTCAAGTATTTGTCAAGTTCCTACTGGGTATCAAATAGGTGCTGAAGACCTGATGATGACTCAGATATGATCCCAACTCTTAAAAACAAACAAACAAACAAAACTTCCAGTATTTTAGGGAGAAAGGCAAGTGAGGTGGTGTGCTAGTAAATGTTTAACGACCAGCCTTCTGTGGGGGGGGGGGAAGTATAAATGTCTACATATACACAGTCTGTTATAAATATTACTGATATAAAAAAAGTATGGCGAATAATCTACGTAATGATAATAACAAAATATGCAGTGTTCTTTTTTGTAAATTTTATGTAGCTGTTTCTTAAAGAATACCTACATTGGTTTTTGGCGGAACTTTTGTATCTGTAAGCCAAGTCATGGTTGCAACTGACAAATAAATATAGCTCCAACAGGAATAACACTGATGTTTTTGTTTATGTTAACAATTAAGATGAAAGAGAAACAAAGACATATGCCAGAACTTTCCTTATTTATCAATGACAGAGCAACTTCATTGCTCAATTGGGGAATAATTTTCAAATCCTGAAACACTATTTTTTTCAATTTTTTTGTGTATTATTCAAAATGCAACATCTAGGAACACAATAAATTTTTAGTTTAAGCTATATTATTCACATTTTCTCAACCATTTTAATTCATGGCAACAAGAAAGCTCTGATTTGTAGTATTTGTCAATTTCCATAATGTAAATAAACCCATTACAGTTGATTTCAAACTACTAACGGATGTCACTGAACACAGAGTTGGGAAGAGATTCACAGCAGCACATCATTTATAGTATTTCCACCATACCTATAAAATAGAAATAAAAACCTTCAAAGGAATACATAAAAGTAAAGTGGAATGAAATATAAAAAGTGATGAGCTTTGGGCATTTATTAATTTAGGTTTTAATATAACTTATTTAATTGTGATTTTATAGAATTTACTTTTTAATAATAGTTATAATTAACAATTGGCTTTTAGAAGTTGTTAGAAATAAGAACCAGCTTTTGTGTGCCTGTATGGGCCAATGCTAGCACACCTGGACATGTGACAGGTGCTAAAGGTAGGGAGGAGCAGAAAGAACAAATAGTCGTGTCTCTATTTGGGGATGTCAGGAAATCAATCCTGAAGGATGGAGGGCTGTCAGTCAGGCAATATTGAGCCGTGCAGTGAGGAGACATCTCACATACAGGAAGCAGAATAGCCAGTGGCCTGAGGCATCATGGCCTGCCTGGGGACCAGCCCTAGCCCTAGTCTGTTATAATGAGAATGGGTGATGTTTGCAGAGGCCAGATTGGGAAAGACCCTTTAGGTCAAATAGAGGAGTAAGAATTTCCTCTTGTTTGTGATTGGCAGCCTTTAAAAAGCTTTGAAAACAAGAGAATGTTTTAGATTTGCATTTTGGAGCAAAAGCAGTGTGGAGGATACAGAGAAGACACTGCAGCAGTTCTCAACCTGTGGGTCACGACCCCTTTGGGGGTCGAACGACCCTTTCACAGGGGTTGCCTAAGACCATCGGAAAACAAAAAGGTATTTACATTATGATTCATAACAGTAGCAAAATTACAGTTATAGAGTATCAACGAAATAATTTTATGGTTGGGGTCACCACAACATGAGCAACTGTATTAAGGGGTCGCGGCATTAGGAAGGTTGAGAACCACTGGAAGACAGTCAAAGTCCCAAGGCCTAGGAAGGCTAGTCTGGTCCCAGCATGGCTGAACTCTCAGTGGCCATGACGGTCCTCGTAGTTCTCTTTGGTTAGCACCCCTTCCTTTCCTTTTAGTGCCTCATTCAAATTGATTCTGTCCTCAGCAAAGCCCAGATCCAATCCCAAATAAATGAGGGAGGTTTTCATCCACCACCCAGACTGAGGAGGCTCGAAAGGGTCCCAACCTCTTCCTAATCTATCTCACTTTGTAAAGCTATGCCTATAGAGAAGCCATTAAGAAAAACATTAATATGTCTGAATTAGGAAGAGAACACAAATCTGGCAATATCTGATGATGCCATGAGGAGAAGTGATGCGAGAGACTTTAAACATGGTAGCCTCAATGGCAATAGTAATGCAGGCAGACAGTGTGGAGAAACTTACTAAGAAGACAGGAAGAAACTTTATTTTAATTAATTAAGATGTATGTAGCAAAACATATACAAGTTTTTGTAATCCAATGGGTTTCTTTTCAAGGGTGCCAGCCCCTTGCTTTCTTTTTAGGAAGTTGAAATTAGGGATAAAGGACTTGTGACTTCTGTGACAGATGGAAGAATGTAAGCAGCCCTGCCTTCAGGTCACTTTCCAGATTATGACTTGAGGCTGTTGTGTCTCTGCCTGTCATCTGTCCCTCTGCAGACATCTGTCCCTTCTTATTTGCCTCTTGCTATCCCTTCAGTTTATAAAGGGATAAGCACCACTGGCATTTGGGACAGCTGCTTGGTCACCTGAATTTATTTGGGGGAATTCAGTGTTTCTAGACAATTTCTGTGTGTCTAGATGTTGAAATGAAAGCAAGAAAATCAGAATTGAGCTTTGACTTGAAAAATCACTGAATCTAGTCTTTAATCTTAATAAAGCTATGCTTCCCAGTTGTAGGATTTCATAAGGAATATGATTATAGAGTTGAGGAATGCTGTAGGCACCATGGTCAGAGATTAAACAAGCAAACTAACTAACCTTATCAAAAGTAAGGAAAAGAGCAAAAAACAGGACAACACAAAAAAACAAAACCTAAAAAAACATTTGAACACATGTCCATGCTAGAAATAATCAAATAAGTTAAAATTAAAGCAACAATGAGATATTTTATACTCTTTAATGAATCCGTAAAATTGAGGGTTCAATAAAACATATACAACATATACTCCACTACCGTGTATTCATGGTGGACTTTTTGACAATACAGTTTGATGGCCTAACATGTTTATGCATTTTGGAGATGCATGAGATTCTAAAATCTATGTTCGTAACTGCTGTATAACAGTGCCTCCTTCTGCAAACTACTAAATATTATTTGTCTTCTTTTTCTGATTGGTTTATTTACAATTTCATTTCTTTGTTTTTATAATATGTTACATAGTAGTCCCTTCCAGATAATACAAAACAAAAAAGACTCTTTTGTATATCATGTTGCTTTTAGTAATGAAAATTTCATCAGCAGTTAAACATTTACTAACCCACTTCATTCCTCAAATCATTTGAGGCAGCTTACAACAAAATCAAGTAAATTTAAAAGGACAATAAAAGGACAAAAAGTCAGGAACAAGAAAAAAGTAAATGGTAATAATAAGCCCAGAGCTTGACAGGAAAATTAGAACACTAATACAGAAACTGTAAGGAACTCTATAGATGGAACAGTAGAGCTACAAAATTTATTTACTAGGGTTGGAAGTGAAAGGGAAAGAGCTCTGATCAATTCCATGGGTTTTATTGACTTAGTGCTAAGAGTTGCTTTTCCCAGGAGAAACTCCGTGTGGGGCTATGACCTATGATGTACGTGTAATGATTGCTACAGCAGCCTGAGGTCAAAGCACTAAGGAGTGTCCAAGGCTGCTTTCCTTGTAGCATCCATCCCCGTGGGTCAGAAGAAATTGTTTTAGCCCTTCTCACCCACCTCAGAACTCCTCCCGCCCCAAATCTGTCTCTACCTCCCAGTGCCCAATGTGCTTGTTGTCCTTCTCTAGCCTGGGAAGCGCAGGGATCTAGCTTTCCAGTGCCAGAGCTGGGAGAAACAAGTGCATACATGTTGTCTCCTCTCCCAGCTCCCTCCCTTACTTTGTCACATGCCCCCTGTGTAATGACATTCAGCTAGAATGCCCCCAATGCCCTTGCCTCACCACTCTTTGTCATCTTTCTCACTGCAGATGTGAACACAGCAGAAAGTGTGTCCTAGTGTGTCAGGATGAGCTACCCAAAAGCGAGTCTTAACATAGACACCTGGAAATAGGGGATGGAGGCATGGGTTACAAATCTGACTGCAAAAGCACTGGAGAACAGCGTAGTTCTGCATTGAAAGTCTTTAGAGGATACAGAGTTGTAAATGATATTGTTCATCCCTCAGCCAAATATCCTAAAATTTCTTCATAGCTGCCTCCTGTTTTCCCAATGATGTGCTGCCTTCTTTGGGACCTCTCTCTTTGTCTCTTTGAGTTGTTCTCCATCTGCTCTCTCTTTTGGGCTCGGTGGTACATCTTGATCCCTTTCTTTCATTTTCTCTGTCTTTCTATCTCTCTTTTCCCTACTGCCCCCTGATTCTCCTGCATGCCGTCTTCAAGGTCATTGGCTCTTTATATCTTCTACAAGCTTTCTTATGTCAAATCTGGCCTCTCTATGGGCTTTTGTAATTAATACATCTGGTTAGGAGGAAAAAAAGAATGATTATACATGTTACTTTTTTTTTCCCCTGTCACACATCAAATTTAATTTCTCACTCTACCTAAAGTCAAACCTCCTTCTGAATTCACCACTTGCTCTACACTTCTTGGTGGCTGGATAAGTAACAGATCACTTATTGACAGACCAAATATTGAGAAAGGAGAAAAGTCTCTTTGAAATGGCAGAAATTTTAAAAAGACACAGACTCCTAAAAGCTTTTCTGTGTAGCACACCTCCACCTCCACCCCACGCCAGTTGGGGGACTGAAATTTGTGTTTCTAGTCATCAGAACACTGACCCATCATCAGCTGTACTTTAGAGGACAGATTTCTCCAAACATATGTGGAATGGCCCAGGAACTGTAAGAAGGGCTTGGAAAGCCATGTGCCTATGACACAGCCACTGAAACAATTGGTACTTCAAGAAAAGTATATTTACCATAAATATATTTTGCTCTGATTAATCTTTGTTATTGCAATGACAGATGGTTTTGATTTTTAGTATTTTTTTTTTGTTATCACAAAAGGTAAAAAGCCAATCCATGTGGTCTGAGGTAGAGGATGGGGAAGAAAGAGTAAGCCATTCCTCAAATGACCTTTCAAAAAGTCACAGATGAGACAGTTCCTAGATACCAGGGCATGCATTCCAAATGAACTCAGTGAAAGCACTTCTGTGGAGAGCAGAGACATTGTACCCTAAACAAATAGATTTGTCATGATCCAGGAAGAGTTGAGTATACTCTCTGAGACATCTGTAGCAAGGGATGGCCTGCATGTCCCCCAGTGGTCCTGAATCATTATCTTTACTTTCAACTAGATTTTGATAGAGGAGGAGATTTAATCAGTGATTCGTATGCCCAGAATAGTTTGCCAGGAGTGGCTATTAGTGGGAAATCAATTCAAAAATGTCATTTTGGGGATGAAGCTCCTTGGTATTTTTACACCTATTCACAAAGATAAGAGGCATTCCATTACCAGCCCTTTAGAAAAACCTCCCAAGTCACCCAATTGCACCTGAAATTTTAGAGCATACATCCAAAAATCACTTGTGAATCAAATCCAACTTGAAAATATGCAACTATACTTTTTGTTTGTTTTTCTTTTAGCTACTGCTTTTCCCTGAGCTATTTTTTGAAAATTGTGGAGAAGTTAGTTGCTACTTTTTATTGGGCCCATTTATATGAATTATGCATGTTTTTATTCCATTTCATATCTGTGTATCCTCCCTCCTACCAGCTGTTTTATAGCTACTCCTCTCATCCCTGTGTATATTCATAGTGACATATGGCAGACTTCACCCTTTGGTTGTCTAAGAGAAATGGACTTCCCAGGGTCTTTGAAAAGAGAAAAGCTAAGTATCCTTTAGGCTAGATTTCAGAGGCTTTGATAGACACTACTGTAACAACCACAAGTAAACATACATGTGTGTACATTGAGAGCTCAGTGATTTAAAAAAAAACCACCATGGATTTCTATGCCCATGGGTGTATCATAAATCCTTTTAGTATTTCCTTTATATTTGTGTATGTTCATTTTGTAGTAATACAAATAATAACAGCTCTAACTTTTTGAATGTTCACTATATGGCAGGAATTATGCTATGCGCTTTACACAAATCATCTCATTTCTTTACAGTTTTATACAGAGTATTATTGCCTCCATTTACCTTTTTTCCCCCAAAATGATAACACTGAGATTGAGAAAAGTTAAAAAAAACTTTCCAAAGTCAGTAAGTCATGATTCAATACAGAATGCCATATGACCTCCTTAGCAGACCTACTGTCTGCTATTATCACACTATATAGTTCTTGACACAGTGGATCATATTATTTCAGTGAAATTCTATAAACGCTCATTAAATACTTGCTATATGTACCCATTTTCCTAGTCACTGGGGTTACAAAATATTGAGGATCCTTAAGTACATAGAGCTTACATTCTAGTAGGCAAGTCAGAAAAGTGAAGAAGTGAATGTACTACAGGATAATACCTGAAATAAACAAGTGACCTATTAACCAGAGGTGGCTCAGCTCAGGGTAAGATCAGCTAGCTCTCTATGGTGTCTCGGGATGTTCATTGTGTTGGCCTGGCAGAAAAGGCTGAGAACAACGACATCCTGGAAAGGGGGAAAAGTGTGTGCAGTGACACCTAGTGGTGAAATAGCATAGAATAAAAAGCAAGAGTAATGGTATTTATTGTTGGACCATAAAGAATGTGTAGGTGAATGGTAGGAATGAGGCTATAGGTGTTTGGGTAATTAAAAAATGAAGAACCTTATAATCCAGTGTTGCAAGTTTGGATTCTTCCTGTAGGTCATAAAGACCCATCTGTGGGATTTTAAGCAGAGGAATGATCAGAAAAGGCATACAACAGGGCAGCTAATTATTTCCCAAGAAAATATTTTAATAGGTTTTGTTTTATTTGGTTTTACTGGCAAGAGTATACTCAGTAGAGTTCTCTTTTATCTCAGTTGATATTTCATCAGACATTAGGAATGAGACGTTCTAGCTGGATTTAAAAAAAGCAACGAAGATCTTCTGTCTATCAAGTAGATAAAATTTTTGTTCAATATTTCAGTTACTTAAGTGATGGAAATTTGGTTCTTCCCCAAGAAGATGATGAATGATACCCTGATGACTGCTTCTATTCTCCTGCATGTCCAGTATTTTAAGACAGAGGATAATATTTGCATTCTCAAGGAAACCATATACATATCTCCCTTTGAAGTTTATCGCATTCAGGTTAATCCACTTTGTGCCTCAATGTCTTTGTCACCTATCTACATCCAGTTACAACCCAATCATTACAGAAGACTTTGGACTATGCTTTAAAAAGGTGAATAAATCATCTTTGTTTCGGATGGGGAAGAGGATGGAGAGAGGGAGAAAATAGATTGCAAACTGCTACTTACCCTTTGTTTACAGAAAAATGTGTCAGTCAGATTATCTAGGGAGAGGGAGCATAAAGGAGAAGAGGTATAACATCTACAACCACATCTCAAGGAATGCTGACAATTACTGGAACACTACTCAAATGAACTTGAGAAGATATGGCTGGAGAAGAAGGAAGAAAACCAGTAGGATACTTCATAATGGCAAATAAAGAGTATGAGTTGTGATCAAAAAAATATGGTGAATTCTGCTGCTGAGTGCCATCCTATGGAAAGGCAGGGATCTTTAATACGGGAAGTGGCACGTTGACCCTTAGTAACAGTGT
>NW_017732019.1:195035-196262 GCF_001890085.2 Hipposideros armiger | reverse complement strand
AATTCAAACCTGATTCCCAATTGACTATTTGTGACTTGACTTCTCTAAATCTTTGTTTCCTCACAGTGAATAAAAAAATAAAAACCAATGGGTTTGTATGTAGAATAAGTGAGATCATAACTGAATTATTGGATGAAAAGAACTTTACCTATGATTGACCTAAGTACTCAACAATGGTGGCAATGACAATATTGATTGAATTTGGAAAATAATGAAATATTAGATATTGGAGTCATAAGTGTAAAAAATAACTTTAGTTTTGTTTTGACTGAAAATAAAGCTGCTATTAAAAGAAATGGGGAAGTCAAGAGAGTGTAATCTGGCTTAAAGGAGAAGAGGATGGTTAAATTTGTAATTCTTTGCCCTTTTTTTAAAAAAAGATTTTATTGGGGAATTGGGGGAGGGGAACAGTGTTGGGGAATCAGGGAAGGGGAACAAGCAAGTTGCTGTTCTTTTGTTCTTCAGTCTAGTTGTGGAGGACGTTACTTCACTGGCCCATGTTGGTATTATCATTGCGCTCTTCCCAGGTGAGGCAGTTGCTCGCCGGCCATTGGACGGCTGCTCATGGTGGCTCACGGCAGCCATGGGCGTGAACAGCAGCTGCCAGCCAGCCCCACTGCAGCCTACACCGTCGCTGGTGACTCACGGCAGCCCAGCTCCAGGTTGAGCTGTTGTTCACCATCTTATCTGTAGAGGGTGCAGCGTCACTGGCCCTCATGTGGGATCTGAACCGGGGCCCTGCTGCTCAGAGCTGACATCCCAAGTCAACTCCTAACCAATGCGCCACTTGGCCGGCCCTCTTTTCCCTTTTAAAAAATTGAGGTAAAATGTACACATAGTAAAATGCACACAAATTTTACAGTGTTTCAAGTTTTGAAAAATGTTTGTAGCCACGTCATTCAAAACCCTTTGAAGATATAGACTATTTCTACTACCTCAGAAAATTCTCTCATCTTCCTTTGCAGTCAGTTCTTCTACCACCACCCCCAGAGGCAATTACTGTTTGATTTCCATAACTATAGATTAGTTTTTCCTATACTAGAATTTCTGAAGTTAGACGATATATGCTTCTCTTGTCTCTGGCTTCTTTTAGCATAATGTGTTTTGGGATTTATCTATGTGGTTCTGTGCATTGGTAGTTTGTTCTTTTTTATACTAGTTTTGAATGTATTTAATATACCAAAGGTTTGTTTTTTGTTTTTGTTTTTTTAATCTATTTGCTGTTTC
>NW_017732019.1:146705-194755 GCF_001890085.2 Hipposideros armiger | reverse complement strand
TTTTATTGTGCTTATTATAGGGGTTTATATATTTTTTAATAAAATTTGGAAAAAAATTAAGGCATCATTTCTTCAAATATTTGTTGTATAGTCTATACCAATCTCTTCCTTCTGGGACTCCAATTATATGTTCATTAGACTATGCAAATATTGTCCCACTTGTCATTTAGGGTCTGTTAAATTTTTAAAGCATTTTTTTTCTCTCCAAACATCAATTTTATAAGTTCTCTGTCTTGAAGTTTACCGATTTTTTTCTCCTCCAGTATCTAGTCCATTATCCATAAGATAATTTTCCATTTCAGATGATATATTTTCAGTTCTAGGATTTCCATTTGATTCAATTTTACTGATTCTATTAATTGTCTAAGAACTCCTATCTGCTCATTCTTTTTTTTCATTCATTCATTATATATATATATATATGTATATATATATATACATATATATATATAAAATCTTTTTAAAAATCCTTGAACATATTTATAATAGCTGTTTTAAAGTCATTCTCTGCTAATTGCAATATCTGTGGTTTCTCTGGACCTCTTTCCATGGGCTTTTGTTCTCTTGGTTATAAAAGAAACTAAATAATTTTATTGTCACAGGAATCATGACATAAATATTGTCCTGATTTGAGTTGACACAGTCATAAACAAATTTGGTATGCCTCAGCATCATTAATTCACTCTAATTTACTGTTTAATATACCTGTAATAATATTTACAGCTAGATTAGTGTAGAAAAGAAACCTCAGCTATTATGCAGGGGGATAGAAATGATAACATGAAAATGAAAAGCAAGATGCCTGGTTATTTTGATTTGAACTTTATCTCACTGAACTAAGTAAGGGTACTGTGGTTAAAAGAGCAGTATTACATCAAACAAATGCTACTCTGACAGAATTTGTTGGACCTGTATGTTTAGAAGTAGAAGAATGGAGGAAGACGTAGGAACACTTTAAAGAAGTTCATGCCAGAGTTAGACACCTAAGCAAAGAAGATGAAACGCTCTTCTGCATTCCCATGCCCTTCTTCATTCTCTTTCTCTCTCAGCTTACCTTTCTGCACCAGAAGATTTTGTGCGGTAGCAAAGAACTCTTCGGGAAACTTTTTTAAAACAATTAATCACCGTGGAGGGACCGAGCTGTTTTTACACAGCACCTATTTATTAATTCACTCAGATGCCTGATATAGACTTCATACTCTAAAAGACGTTGCAATAGGCAGGGACAGATGTGGTTCCTACCTTCATAGAATTCAGGACTAGGTAGTATATTCATTCATGCTGTTAATTTCATGGTTGTATAGGTGCCACCGACTCCCGTAGTGAACCACCTCTGGATCTTGATTCCTAGATCAAAGCTCCTGGCAGATGCTTCTCGTTCTTCTACTTTATATGCCATAATTTCTCAACCTCATGTTTTTTTCTGTAGGAATGAGGATGGAGATAGGGTTCTGTGGATGTCATAGCACTCTGGATATAGCTTTACAGTTATTTTTATCCTTCTGTTTTAAAGAGATTGGGGAGGAGGGTGGGTCTTATCAGTTTATGGTATTCCGTACATATAACACTGTAGGATTGCATGTCAAGTTTTAATGATAGTATAAGCAGTATATTGAAGAGCAGCCAAAAACATTCATCTCTTTAAATAAGTATGCCACAGGGCTGAAATAACTTTGGCTTTATTGCTTTTAAACTTCTTGAAGCCTGGGTTAAAGCTCTTGGCTATGTTACACCCAAGAAATACAGACCTCATTTCACCTGTTCCACACTACAGCTGCAGTTTTATTTGGAAAATTGATGAAGGCTTTAAGTTCTGAATGCGTGTTGATTCTAATGTAAATAAATGGCATCATTACTTCATAGTTGGGAGTGCCACTAATCCAGACCTTAAAATTAAGGGTTATCTTGTTGATTGGGGGAAAATTAAAGCAATCAACTTTCAAGGCTTTAATAAATGAAACTGAGCACTTAAAAATCAGTTTAAACTGGCTTTCAAAGTAAATGACTAGAAAATCAATAGCAATAATATATGCTCATGGAAATAGAATGGGCTATATTTATTTTTAAGGATGTTTTCTTCTGTTGTTTGGGCTGAGTTTATTAATATGGGACTTAAAGTAATCATAAAATACTGAGCATGTTTTAATAGGAGAATGCACACTGTATGTGTTAATGGTAGTTAATATAAATAGAGCCATGAAAAGTTGAATTTTCAAAAAAAAATTGATGTAGACAGACTCAGCACACCTTATGCAAATTCATTAAGTCCAAGGTTTTCCTCAGAAGTTAGAGGTACAAAGGATTCAATTCAATGCCAGTATATAATACTGTGTATGTGTGTGTGTGTGTTTGTGTGTGTGTGTGTGTGTGTGTGGTATTGAGTGTAGGGGTTATTAAATTATGAAATATTAATAAATTGACCTCAGGAACTCAGCTTTTGTCCAGTGCCAGAATACACATTGCTCCTTTTCTAATCACCACCATCATCATCATCCCAGGTCCATCTGAGTGTTGCTGTGTGTCAGAGAGATGCTGTGGTAAGTGCTGTTTAGTATGAAGTGAGCTCTCAATAACTTTGTGTGAACTAAACTGTGTTATCCCACACTGTGTGTTAGTGGGCTGATCTAACAAAATCAGCACTCAGGATGTGTTTTGAATTATTAACAACAGAAGGAAAATGTGTACTCTCATACAAATTTGGGGAAATTTATTGTTACATTTCATCAATATAGAGTGGTGTATGGGAGAACAATTTGTAAATTTATTGCATAAGTCAGGATGTGCCTGGGAACACAAACCTGGCCACTCCAAGACAATGCTTTTGGTAGTTTTTATTTTTATTGTTTTCCTTAAGCTTGGGACAGACTTAGAAGATACTTCAGAAACAATATAAGAAATTGAGAATTGCATACGTATACGTTTATAGTTGATTCAAATAAAGCTGTCAACACTCTTCTGATACATATTTAATGAGATACATTGTTATTAGTGTGTTACATTGTGAAGATGAAAAAAGTATGAGAATAGTATGCTCTAAATAGCCCTCATTGTCTGTCCTGCCACCCCCAGAGCAGCATAGAAGTGCTATGCCAGATAAATTCCTTCTGTAAATGTAATCACAGTCATAGGAATAATAAAAATAATTCCCATTTGTTTTTAGTTTACTACACACCAAATCCTATACTACATACATAATCTACATATTCCACTTTATTTTAATAAAAATGCAGTGAGATAGTGTACTGCAATTTTCAGATGAAGAAAACAATTGAATCTGAAGCGGAAAACAAAGGCAGTACAACATAATGGAAAGAGCATGAAATTTGGAATCAGACCAGTTTCAAGTCATGATTCACCACTTACTGCATGATCCTAGAAAACTTACTAACTTCTTTGCATCCCAGGTTCTTAAAACATGAAATAGGATTACTAGTGCCTCTCTGTTGTAATAATTCATTAAGATCTGTATATAAAATCCCAAATACACTACTTAGGACATAGGAAAACACTTGTAAATATTGGTCCCTTCCTTCCTCCACTCCTGGGACTCACCTGCATACCTGCAGAATTAATATTGACCTGGGTAGTGTTTCCTCTGGCTTCAGTGAAGAAAAGGGGAAGGGTGGCCAGTGATTCTCTATATTATCCAAAAGACATTGGTGGGAACAGGAAATGTAAGCATTTTCTTTATCTTCTTCTCCTCCTAGCAGTCTCGCTTGTTCTTATGATGGCTTTTTATGAATTGGGGGAAAGCAGCACTTCCAAATAGACATAGTCCCAGGAAAGACAGGTTGGTGAGCACATGGCCTCTTAATGTGAAAAGAAATGTGTGCTAGAGGGCTCCAAAACCACTCCTAGGTCTATGATTTGCTGGAAGGACTCTGGCTATGGCTTATTACAACAAAAGGATGCAGAGCAAATTTTGCTATGGGAAAGGCACAAGGGGCAAACTCTAGAGAAAACTGGACACGAGCTTCCTCAAGTCCTCCCCCAGTAGATTCCCACAGGATGTGCTTAACGCCCTCAGCAACAAGTTGTGACAACACATGAGAAATGTCTTCCAGGGTGGCTCATTTGAGACTCAGTGCCCAGGGTTTTTATTAGGGGCTGGTCACATAGGTACCCTCTGCCTGGCAAGTACCAATATTGCAGATACTCCAAAGGGAAGCAAGTGTTCAGTATAAACCATGTTGTTGACATAAACAGGTTAGGAACACTGAGCTGTTCTTATCAGGGGATGTTGGGGACACTCCTAAAGTCCAAATTCTCATGATCCAGCTAAGGGCCAACCATGCAAGCAAGCCTTTCTATGGATTGTATGTCCAAGCATGCTCAGGTTATGTTAACTCTTGCTAACATAGTTTCTGGCCATGATAACTCTTATCTGAATAGAAAGGTACTCTTTTCTTAGGAAAGATACAGTCCTGTGCCAAGACACAAGAATTGGAGTGCAGAACATAGTGGATTTTTGCTCCTACCAGTCTCCTTGGCCAGGTACCTTTGGGTAATAAACAAACTGCCCAGCATTACATGGCTGCCCTGTCTTCCAGAAGAACCTCACATGGATGAGCACGCTGTGCGATCTGTGCTATGGGTGACACAAATTCCGTCTTCATTCTCTGATCCTTTAAATATTGACCCAACTGGCTTTTCTTACTACTCAATTTGCCTTCTCTGGAGCAGCTCTTTGCACAAACAGCAGGTTTGATGAATGTTTACAAAAGCAGTGGGTGATTTCTGCATTGATGTCTACCCATTTGGTACTGATTGAAAAACTTAAATAAGATACCAAATTTACCTCATACTTGAAATTCCATAGCCCTTTAGTAACTATTAGTATGTTATGCATCCCTGTTTAATTTTTCTTTTGTTTTTCTTCACTCTATAAGGCCATTAGGCCTGTGATTCAATAGTTGAGCTTCAATGTACTAAAGTAGCCATATTGGGGAAATTGGTTGGAAAGACTTGGTCCAGAAGAGAGTTCCTGTTTTTGAATGTGCAGTGTTACTGTAGAGTCAACTTCACGTCATAAAAGTAAGTTCATGGAAAGAATCATAACAGATAAGTAGCCTTGGTCCAATTAAAGACAGTCCTTACTTTTATGAGCCCCGGTAGCAGCAGCAAGCCCAGGGGAGTTCTCCCCGAGGGAATTAGGGCCATGGTGGGGTTTCAGAGGCCCATGCCTCTAGGGTGCCATTACTCTAGGATGACTGGAAGCTAACAGCATCTTATGAGAAGTCCAGTCCAGTACTAATGATCAAGACCTAAGAAACTATCTAGTCATCAGATCAAAATGCATGAGTGAGAAGAGGGGTGCAAGAACTCAAGGTCTGATGGATGGACGCATGCAGGAATGAAGCAGCAAGGGAGGGGCAGAGTCGGAAACGAAGACAGATCGAATTATTTGCCAAGGCTTGGATGTCCATTCTTCCTATCTAAGTCTAGCCTATTATAACCCAGATTCTCACCCTCCTGTTTGGATACAAGTTGTCTAGTAAGTGGGTGGCTTGTCTGTTTTGAAACTGCTCTTTGTCATGAATAAGGCTTAACCCATTCAGGTTTCGTTCCCTTTCTCACACATGTTGAAATAACCCTTGGGACAGGAGAGTTAGTTTCCTGGAGACATGCCACTATAAAAGATATTTAGTATTCAATAAAGCTTGCAGTCCTATACCTAATGTTATGTCTTAATATATTGATTCAGGTATCCTTGGAAATCTGAGACACGGGTTCCATGATCTATGCACTTAATAAACCTTTAAATAATGAAACAGGAAATACTTGAAGGCCCAACTGTCTCTGTTTCTATTTTATGCCTGCACTTTTATAAGCTGGATGATTAGAACTCAGACTGGCCCTTGGCAACATTGCAACGTTAGCATCCCTCTTTCCAGCACTTCCCTGACTTCCCTTTTTCACCATCCTAGCTACATGTAAATTCTTTCTTCAGCTGCCTGATGCACTCATGCTGCTAGGATTTTAGTATCTGCTTCCTCCTTAAAGGATTTTCCTGCCACAGGCCCATCCCATGTTTAGCAACATTTCGGGAGTCACTTGTTAAGTTTTTGATTTTTATTTCTTGTAGTGAAAGATCCCAACCATCGACTCCTGTATTTGAGTGAATGTGGGGGGTATAGGACTGGGAGAGGTGGTCTGGAAGAGGAGATGACAGATGCAATACCCACTGCTTCCCAGGGGAAGAAAGAAAGCAAACCAACTGCTGTACATATAACCAGATCCCAAACCTCCACATCATCAGCACAGTGGGAAGCCTGGCCTCCCTCATATATGTTTCCTCTTCACCTACCTTTCAGGAGGCATGTCACACCTTATAAATTCTGTCCTGTTTCAGAGGAGTTCTTAATGTTCATTTAAAATTGGACCCTCTTATCTAAGTGTCGTGGCTGGGAAAGACACAAAGCATTATCAGGTAATTAAAATGTAGCCTGGTTAAAGAACCACGTATGGGTAATTTGTTGGAAAGATGGAGCATGGTCTATAAACCCTGAAAATCATCATGGGTTCTGTGTTTCCCAGCCCAGAACATCCTAAAATGCAAAGCACTATAAGAGCTTTGTAGCAGTACTGACAAGATGGACAGGATGATGGAGACATTCCAACAGTGAAGGCTGTGGTAATGTTGTTCTTGGTCATGAGGTCTTTTAATCTGAAGCCTTCTACTTTGAAAATTAATTCTCACAAACTTTGTCTTTCCTTCAAAATACAAGTAACTTGACATGGTTACAATAAAGAAAAGAGGTTTTGATGGCTCTTACAGAAAAGACATAGTATCCCTTGGGAATGATGAACCCAGAGGGTACCCAGTTATGCGCTGGAAGCAGAAGACAAGAGGGGAAGACAAAGTATGGTTCAAAGAATAAACCACTGTTCCTATTTTAGTGGATGGGTACAGTTGGGGAAATAAACACTTCATCACTAGAAAGAAAAGATACATATGTGTGCATGTGCATGTGCGCGCACATGTGTGTGCCTGTGCCTGTGTCTGTGTGTCTGTGTTTTTGTATGACAAGAGGGATTTTGGATTTGATGGGCTGAACTGAGGTATAAATCTTGTCTGACTCCAAGAAACTGCCCATTCATGAGTCTTAAATCTTGCACTTAATGAAGATAAACTCCAGCTTATTCATGCAAATGTCCTCCATGTGGGTTTCTTAGTGTTGCCCTCATCATCTGTTCTCTCTCTGAGTTTACTGGTATGTGAGCCTCTAACTTCATCACCACATACTAGTGGTCAACAAATTCCTAGAGAGCACTTAAAAAGCCAAGAACTCTGCCAGACCCTGGGAGTATCCTGTGAACAAGGCACTTTCTGTTAAGTAAGCTATGCCTTCTTTCAATCACCTCCTATAAATGTCAACCATGAGTGAGGAAATAGCTTCCATTTTTTGCCTTGTATCCTTTGCCTCTCACTGAGAAAATGCTGTAATGATGTACTTTTGTTTTGTTTTGCTTCTTTATAGGAACTTCCAGACTCCTCCTAGGTGATTTGGAAACAATGTTAGTCTGAGTGTCAACTCAATGCCCAAACTATTGTTCTTGGACCTGTCATGGTCTCTTCCCTCAGGGAAGAATTCTGTCCAACCAGTGCACTGATTGGGAGATTAAGGAAGAAACTCACTCCTTGATAGTTTTTGACCCCCAAATCTGTGAGCTGGTCATGAACCTCAAAGTCTCCATCCACCATCCATCTTATGAGGCTCTAAGCCATCTATGCAAATAGCACCATCTCCCCTAAACCCTGGCCATACCCTGGAATTCTCTAAATATAAGTATTACTATTGAGTCATCGGAAAAGTCATGATATATTTTGTCTATGTGTTTTAAAGGCCATTTATTTATATAAAGAAAAAACATCAATCAATAATATATGCTTGTTTTGTTCAATAACCTTTTGCCATCATTCAGTGAACTTCATAATTCCTTGTTCATAGAAGGACCTGTCTTTATTTGTGAAAAACTGAACAAGGTGCTGATTTATAGCCTCATCTGAATTGAATGTTATACCACGCAAGGAGTTTTGAAAAGAGCGAAACAAGTTGAAGTCTGACGGTGCAAGGTCAGGCGAGTATGGCAACACATCCCATCCAAGCTCCAATAATTTTTGACAGGTGATCAAACTTTGTGTGGTCTGGCTGTCGTGATGAAACACAACTCCTTTGCAATTAACAAGCTCTGGACGTTTCTGGATGATGGATTTGTTTAAACTGTCCAATTGCCGACAGTGCACATTCGAATTAATTGTTTGGTTCCTTGGTAGGAGTTCAAAAAACACGACACCTTTAAAATCCCACCACACTGAAAGCATAACCTTCCTCTGATGAATGTCTGCTTTCGATGTCATTTGAAGCAAATCATCATGTTGGGACCAAGAGTGTTTGTGCACCACATTGTTGTAAACAATCCACTTCTCATCATGTTATCAGTCGCTTCAAAAAAAGATTGTTTTCCTCATGTTTAATAAGCATATTGCAGATGTTATATGCACCGTCAAATGAACTTCTTTGAGTTCATGAGAAACCCAAGTATCGAGCTTGCTTACGTATCCCAACTTCTTCTGGTGCTCATGAACATTTGAATAATGGATGTTCAATGTTTCTGCAATTTCTCCTGTTGTGTAACATGGATTTGACTCAATCAATGTCTTTATTTTGTCATCATCAACCTCGGTGAGCCTCCCTGACCAAGGAGCGTCATTGAGATAAAAATCACCAGCACAGAATTTTGCGAACCATCATTGGCACTCACGTTCTTGTAGAGCATTGTCACCATAAACTTTATGCAACTTTTCACAAGCTTGATGCGTGTTCTTCTCTTTATGGAAGTAAAACAGTAAAATATGGCAGAAACACACAGTTTGGTCTTCCATCTTCAACTTGTTGTAAAATCTCCAAAACTCAACCAATCACTCAATTTTTTTTAAGAATGAAGCTTGAACTGTCAGGTGTCAAATGACATAGCAATACCATAGATGTGAGTGACTCTAGTACTTCCAAAAATGAACTAGTGCCATCTGTTGCAAACATGCATCATAACTTTTCTGACAACCCAATAGTTCTGAACTAAGGAATTTGGCTTGTAGGCAATAAGTGAGGTGATAGCCCTTATCTGTAGTGAGTTGCACTCTTTTGAGCAAACACATAAGAAAAAATGAGAGACAAATAGAGGATAGCCAGGTCATTTAGATGACGAATGTAATTTAAAACCTTGCTCAAAGCAGTCATACTTGTCATTAATACACCAGATTTGTTCTCCAAATTCAGAAAAAAAAACAAAAAACCAAACCATAAGTAATGATAAAGTGAGGGCAGAAAAGATATGTGGAGGAGAAAGGTTAGAGGAGGTAGTGGGAACGACAAATAAGTTGTAGTTTGAGAAATATAAATTAAGACATATGAAGATGACAATTTAACATTTATTGAATTCAATTTATAACACATTTCTATGAATTATCTCATTTTATCTACCCATCAACTCTAAGATATAAATATTACATATTTTAGCTTAAAGTTACCCAGAATGTAGAGTTTGAGGGGCTTAATGGACCGTTATTTTAACTGAGAGTACAACTCCAGCGACAAGAGTGAGGGTGCAAGAAAATGAAGCAGAAAAGGAAGAAGAACCAAGATGAGATTGCTTTATCAAGGTAGCCAAGACCAATTATTACAGATTGCTTGATCAACAGTACAGACCCTCAAGAAGCTAACTTGTGTCTTAGAATGTTCTCCAGGAGGTTACAAGGGAGCTGAATTCATCAATGGCCAGAGATTATCTTCATGGTCTTAACTTCCTCCCTCAACAGTCATTTCAGTCATCCATGCCCTGGAACTATGGCAGGTCAGCAGGGAGGACTCAAAATGGAAGGCGAGAGGCATTCCTGTATTGGAAGGAGGTGAGGTGCTGTCAGCCTCTGCCTGTGTGAAGTTGACCTGACCCCATTCAGAGATGGTGGGCCAACACAGGTGAGGCCAAGAAGGCTTGAAATGATATCCTTACCATTTTCTCCATTTTATAAGTGAAGAAAACTGAGGCTCACAAAGAAAACTAGGTAAATAGTGCAACCTTAAAATCTAGTAAGTGATAGGGAAGAAACTTTAACACAGAGATTCTTAACTACTCTATCCAAACTCCCACTTACTAATTACTGATGGAAACACCCCCCTTGAAAACTTTCAGAAGTGAACCCACAAGCTGACACAGACTAAAATTTCAAAGAGTGTCAAAAAGAATTTTGGGATGGGAAGCTTTTACTAAATTACTACAGGACAATGGGAAGTAAGAGTCATATCTTTAACCTGAAAGCATTTGATGAGGACAGCTGTACCCTTTGATCCCAAATGCCTTTGACGCCCTCACCCCTCAGACATACTAGAGATCTCAGCTACATGTGGGCTTTTTAAAATATGCTTGACCATATTCCAGAAGAAAAGGAAGGCGGTGCTTGTGGTTGGTGCCTGCTTGGTGCTAGAGACTGTGTGCTAAGTATTTCACAGGAATTATTCTACAAGGTAGGCAATAGTATTACCATTTTACAGATAATAAAACAGGCTCAAATCGGGAAGAAGAATGCCCTTTGCTGTCCTACACTGTCCCTATGGTCTATGTAACAGCTGTATATTTTGATTTTGGTCCCTATTTGTCTTCTATATTAATCTAGAGGAGGGGTGAAGAAGCCAGGTTGGGCATTACAATAATTTAAGAAACCTGTTAAATTAGAGATCCCCAAGCCCCACCTCAAACCTCCTGCATTGGCCCTTCCACAGTGAAGGGGCCAGATATCTGCAATGTGACAGTATCTCATAGGGGATCTGATGGGAAGCCGAGGTTGACACTCGGAAGGGCAGACTGGAAACAGTGAACATGCTCTGAAACTGCATGAAATAAACATGCGCTATTCAAACAAGGGCTAGGAGGGAATAGAGTCCTTCTCTTCTTTGTACAAATCATATCAGAGGTGTTTTACATTTGGGATAGCTTACTTTGAGAACCAGGTTCGGAAAGAATGACTGTGCCGGGGACTAGGATCTGTGTCCAGGTGACTGGAGACAAAGCCAGACACAACCCAAGAGGCTGGAAGAGGGGAAGCCTGGTGAGAGTCATTCTCACATCCGTGTTGAGCCACCCAGACAACACATATGCACACAAGCAAGTAGCTTCTCCCAGCTGGGTCTGTGTTCCTGGTGGCAGAGTCGGCGTAGTTTCCGGAACAGGCTCGTTCTTTCTGGCCTGCCGCAGCCCTGCCCAGTTTCCCCAGCAGCTCGGTCTGCACCTGGGCTTCACCTTGCCCTCCACTGCTTAATCCGCAGCTCCCCTCAACCACAACCCTCCCACACACGCAGGCCATTTTTTCAGCAGGGCAGCTATTTTCTGACCTTCGGCACTGAGCAATCATCATCAAATACAATTTTCGGACCACACAATTGCACTCTTAGTGCAGCCTCAGGTATAATTACGTAGACAGCCCCAGCACCCGCTGCCTACACTATACTTAACCGGGAGGGATGGTCTCTTATTTTCTATTAAATGTTTTGAAAGAAAACCCGTAGGCACTGCAAGGTTCAGGCACCAAGCAGAAATGCAGACCAGAGTGTCCTCGCTTTGACAGGCATGTGCAAGTGTTAATTATCTACTCATCCAGGATTAAAAATTGTTTTCATTTTGCTATAGAGAGCAAAGAATGGTGACAACCTGATTTCAGGTGTACATGTGGCATGAACTTAGTTGAGAACATCATTCACACTTGTCACTGTCACTTTTCCCCTTACATTTTCCTTTGTAGTGTTCATTTTTCCATTCTATGAATAATAAATACAAAATATAGAAACCATGGGCATGCATAAGATGGAAAACCTATGGCCCCACAATTTACATAAAACTTCTATTAATATTTTTATATATTTCCATCTATATTCACACACACAAAGGCAAAATAACTGTTTATATTACAGCAGTTTTATATTTTGATTTTTTGGTTTTATATTACATTATAAGAAAATATTTATTCATGTCATTGAATATTTTAAAAACAATTTTTCTAATAGTTGTATAATATTTCATCTTATGTTCATATCTTTATTTCACTTTATTTTCCAGTTGTGGGATAATTAAATTATTCCCAATCCTTTTCTGGCTCCTTAATAATCAATAAATCACCCAATATTGATGAAGCTCACCCAATATGTAGACACTTTCATGACATCATAGTAAAAAAATGTGTGGAACCTTTGGCGACAGAAAAACCTCGTTGAATCCCAGTTCAAGCACTAACTCTGAGGGTTTTCTCATCTGTAAAATGGAGCTCATGCTAACTGCCTTGCTTATCTTTTCCAACTTTTCTCCCTCTATTCCTTAGTACAATCCAACTATGTTAGCTACTCTTTTTTCTTCACACCCTTTCTCACACTGCTTCTCCAATCGTGCAACTGCACACACACTCACACACTTCCCTTTTTAAACTTCACTTCATTGTCAAGGTCAAACCTGAATCCTATACAACATCTCCCTCTTCTTGTTCTGCTTCTTCTCTGGCCCTTCCTTTGCTAGGTACCACGTGGACTTTGGATCGGGGTACATTCATCCACTGTGGTTCTTCAGGCATCACCTGTAATTCTTCTGCCTTTGCACGTGCTGTTCCTTGTCTCAGGAGCCCCTCCTCACACGCTCACCTTCCCTTCTGTCCAGGTCCTCCTCGTGCTGGACAAGTCATCTCCAGCCACAATGCCTCTGGAGGGTTTCCCAACCCCAAGCTGTAGACAGGGCTGAGCGACCTTCCTTAATGATTCTGTAGCCTGAAACCATGTTATTCTTCCTGATTTGAATGGTTGGTGATTTTCTTCCTCATTAATTCTGAGAAAATTCTGATCACACATCAGCCTTTTGTTACATTTCTCCTTACTCTGCCTCTAGATATTTCTTCTAGCTACACATGGCCAGATGATTGAGTTCCCTTAAATGTTAAAAAATCCTAAATCTGATTAGTCTATATTGAGGAAGAATGAATGAGTCTGTGAGGCTTTTTCCCTAATATTAGAAAAACAAACACAAAAGCACTTCATAGTGCATGTCTCCAAGAGGCACTGTAGTGGCAGTTGGTGAAAAAGCCTGAGTTCAATTCCTGGCTCAGTCTCTTACACACTATATGGTATTGAGTGAGTCTCTGAGCCATATATTCTTTACCTGTTTATATGGAAATAATATTGGCAAATTCTTAGACTTGCACTGATTAAATGACATATAGCCACTTAATAAATACTTTGGGTTATTAGAAATACTCTCAGCTATTGTAACTTTTACAGAAGAATACCATAAAAGGACTCTAGTGAAACCTATAAGACTACATGAGGCATATGTGGTTATTAATATTTGGTATTCACACCAAAATATTTAATTATTAAAGTTATTAATAATAATTAATAATTGCCTATTCATTGCCTAGGAAACACAGGTCAGGGAGTTTGGCATTTAACTTAAAATCTTCAGCATCTAGCACAGTTTCTGGCACATGTTCAGCTTCCAGAAAAAAAATACTGAATTAAATAAATGGTGGGATAAATTTTTAGAAGCTTGGCGTTTTATTTTTTTATCGTTCAATCTATTCTACACACATATATTGGCATTTTTATATGGCAATGAAAATATTGAAGAAAGAGAACATGATTAGGTTTTGGACAGTAAATTAATGGAGGAGGCATAAAAATCAAATAACCTAGAGTAGATTTCATCTTTTAGAAGGAGAAAGTGAGGACCAAACCACTTTTGTGAATTGCCAGGACACCAAGCTTGAGAGGGGCTGAGTTGGGGCTAGAACCCAATCCCCAACCTTTGTCCCTGTAATGCCATACAGGGTCCCTTCATACTCCACCAAACTGCCTCACTTTTCATCATTGGAGCTTTCTGTGTCTTCAAAATCCTATTTATGTATCTAGGGTTAAAATAAATGTAAATTTAAATTCAAGTTGTATATTGACCAAATTTGCAAAAACAGTTTCCAAGTATTTCATCATTATCATTAATGATTGCTATTCTCTCCACACGCCCACCCACCCCCAGCCTACTTCACTTCTTAAAGCTCTGCATTTTTATCAAAGAACTCTTTTTCATAGAAATGAATCCCTAGTGCATTTTATGCTATATGTCAAGCTCTCTTATTAATCTGTCTAAAATATCTGAGGAATAAATCCCAGGGCAGGAGGGACTTGTATTCACACATCTAATTAACCTTTAATTGTCTATGTAACTTCCTTGCAGTTCAATAGTTGCTTGATTTCTATTATTCATCTAATTAGTGTGGTTTAAGTGACTGTGTATGTCAGATTTCATAATATCAGTTTGCCTACACAATTTCAGAATACTCTGGGGAGTTCCAATATCATTGCAATTCTTAAGTGTTATATGTGTATTTGTTTGCTTGATTTTTCTCTTCAGGAAAAAAAAAGTGCTTTGACCAATTTTTCCCACTAGGGTGTATAAGTAGTCTATGAAATTCCACAATGATGGCAAAAGGCTTTCTATTAATTGTGCATAAATTATGAACACAGTCAGTCAACTCAAATTAATAATTTTCTACCCAATAAGCCTGCATTAACAGGCTTGATATTCTGAAACAAAGAGGATAGTGAAAGAAACCCCACCCCCACCCCCTGCCCCCAAATATTTCAATTTAAGGCAAGCTAATAAATATGCACATATTTATAGATCAGGTCCTATAGTCATGCAAATATAATTTGTTATTGAAATCTATGGATTGTAGTTAATTGAGTGCCTATAATGAGATAGTTAGGATTTAAAATAATCAATTATATTTGTGAATCTCATTCCCTATGAGTGATAGTTTTCTTTTATTTTTGCATGCTGGCTTTATTTCCAAATGAAGAGTAAACTTGCTTTTAATCACGAAATTTGCATTTTCATATGTTAATGTTCTTTTCTTATTTCATGAACTTTCTAAATTAGTGAAAACTAATATGAACACAATTTAAATAATTCTATCCATATAGAGCAGTATGGTTGTCTCTAATATTAACTGTGATTATAGTTTCTCTTAGCCTCCCTGGTCTCTTGCTTTCTTTTTTTTTTTTTCTCTCCCTTTGGCTTGAAAATAGAATTAGCAGTTTGACTTCTCTTGCTCTCAAAGAGGTATAAAAGATCTAGTGCTTAGCACAGTCCTCAATTTATCACTAATAGTCATAATGTTCTGTGGCAATTGCCTCATGTATGGAAATAGTGGCATGATACAGAATGAAAGCACTGGGGCATCCTGTCTGATGTACAGAAAAGGAACCAAAAGTATTGGGTTCTATTCCCTACTCTATCTTTGATTTACTGTTTAGCCTTGGGCACGTCATGCTTCTTACCCTCTCAATGTCTTATTCTTTCCATCTGGAAAACAAAGATAATTATATTTGTAGGCAGGGAAAAGGGAAAACATGCCATAAATTTCTTTGGGTGGAAATTATTTACAAAACTCAAAGATGATTTTGAAATAAAATTCATCCCATATTTTCTGAGCATCTTCTACATTCTAAAAAGTGTGCTGGGCACTAGGGAAACGAAGACAAGTTGGACATTGCATTGGTGCTCATTACCTGACAGGGGCTACAAGAGAGAACTGGACTGAAATGTGTTTGAAACCGTATCTGGAATTACATCAGAAATCCAGGTGAATTACATTATAAGGGTAGTTTATCTGTCAATAATTTTAAGAAAGGCAGCAGATTATAAGAATTATGATTATATGAATATGATTAAATGAATTATAAATTCATTTTGGAAGGCTGGGTTATTGTTTACAATTCTTTGCTCCCTATTGTGGAAGAATTATACATTAATTGCCTTTGACGTGTGACTCTGTAGTGCGTCCCTTTAAAGTTGGCAGAGTGTACATCTCTCATCCATTGACTGGTTATGACAATGTGATATGCTTTATGCAATGGGATACTGGCAGAAAAGACATTATGCCAGTTTTGAGCTGAGCCTGGAAGAGTTGTGGGAAGTTTCTGTCAGCCTGTTTGGATTTCTTACACTTTGCCAGGAAAAGTCCATGCCCCAGATTACTGTTTCTCTTTAGCCTATGCCAACAACAAAGAAACAGAGAACATACTGAACTCCACCCAATGGCTGGATTCCAGTGCAACCCAGCTGATCCCAGTATAGACCAGCTGAACCTCAGACAGAGCATGAAATACATGTTGTCACTATAAGCCTGGGAGATTTGGGGGCCATTTGTTATACAATATTATCATGGTTAGACAAAAAGCTGGTTAATAAAGTACCTTTTTGTAAGCCCATCTGTAATGACTGACTTAGGACGTGGTCATCCATTGAATGATAAAGCTATAAGATGAAAGACAGATGGGAAACTGAGTATTTACATGACTCCACAGATTTTTTGCAGAATACACAAGAACAACATAATTTCAATAGAGAGATCAAGCTTTCTCTACCTTAACCCAGCACATCACTAATTATGGGGACAACCAGAAGCCATGATGCATCTCATCGAGTGACAGATAAACTCATCAGCATGAACTATTAAGTATTTTTGCCAAAGTGATTAACTTGATTTTAACTAGATTTAACTTTCCCTTTGCATGAAGTACAAAGTATAGAGGTAGAAGTTAAACAATACTACAAGTTAACATCAGAAAAACCCAGTAGGATAGACAGTATTCTACAGGACAATTGACTGGTCTCTTCAACAAGACAATGTTGCCAAGAGAAAAAGGGGGAAAGAGGCAGAAAAAGTATAACAACCAAATTCATTGTGTGGTTCTAGATTGTATCTTGTTTCTAAAAAAAGTCCAGTTGCAAAAGACATTTACAGACAATTGAGGGCATTTAAATATGGATTGGCTATGAGATCTTATTCAGAAGTCATCAATTTGTTTAGTTTAATAGTGGTATTGTAGTTAGAAAAATGTCTCAAATTTTAGAGATGTATTCTGAATTATTTAGAGTTTATGGCTCGTAGGTGAATAATTGACTTGAAAGCACTTCAAGAATAGAAGTTAAAATGATGGCAAACTGTTAATGCTTATTACATTTGAAGGCAAAAGACAGAAGATATTTATGATTATGTTCTTTTAAAATTTCTAGATGCTTGAATTTTCTTTCAATAAAAAAGACCAGTGACAATGCACTTAAGACCCAGGATAAAATCATTTAGGATGCTACTTTCTTTGTAGTCTGGTCCTAAATTTAGTGTTATTTTTAGTGTCCTTCAATTTATTTTATCTGTTTAAAGCCTGTACCCAGAAGAGGTCAGCAAGCTACATGAAACTGAGTACCAAGTTTCATATTTGTTTTCACTTAGCTCAAGCACTCAGTGTATACTGGCATAAATACATGTTAGCTATTCCATTAAAGATAATATAAAGAAAGTTCTTTTCGTTATTGGATACTACATTAGTGACTGCATATTGCCCTCTTTTGTGGAAGCATAGACTATGCGGCTTCTTGGTCTAGGAATCTGTTGATGAAATCAATCTGAACAGTGTCCATTTGAACCACTAGTGAAGCCAATCAACCAGCTGGTTACAGCTAATTAGATACAAGACACCCAGCTGTTTGAGATGACTATGTGTCAGATAATACAGAGAGCAAGGGAACAGATAGGTTTAAATGCCTAGATGACCTAAACAATTTAATTCTCTAGGTCTCTATCATGAACTGAATATCTTTTGAAAGGAAGACAGTTATGACATAAATAGATATGAAGATACTCCCAGTGTTGGTTTCAGTAATAATAAGGTATACATATTAATGGCAACAGATTAGCTGTACCACATTTTTTAAATCCTCTAATCAAGTGTCCCATACTTGCCGTGTAATTGGCAAGATACTGGAATTGATGAACAGGTTTTGCCAGTTCCTCATGTGTAAATTTTTAAAAAGGAAATACATAGTAATTTCCATACGGCAGTTAACCATAAATATTCAGCTGTGAATGTCAACTATACAGGTTTTTTTCCCTTAGTCCTTGCAGCAACACAAAGCTCAAAAAAGAAAGGCTTTTTGGAAAAAGAAAAAAAAATGGTGGTACTATCAAACAGATATAATCTCTTTCAAAATATTAATAATGAAAATAATGCATCCATTCATTTTGAACCAACATGTCCCAGGAAACACACTAGACACTTTAGGCATATTGTTTATAATCTCATTAAAACACTGCCAGATAAATAAACTATTTCCTGTTTCTTTTTGTACAGATGAGAAAACTAAAGTAGAATGGAAAATAAATTCTGAAGGATTATCAGTTAAGACAAAGCTGAGTCATAATTTGAACTCAGGTCTCCTTGAATCTACATCATACATTCTTCCCACTGCTCCTTTTAAACAAAAATTTAAAGGTAATGGAGTAGGGGAGGGTTGACCAAAAGTCTTACATGTTTGCAATATTATTATTTTAAATAACAATGGTCCCAGCGGGGATTAAAACATAACAAACAACAACAAAAATCAGTAAGTTGTTGCCATGTGGACTGAAGGTTTACATGGAAGACTAAATTTTTCATTTTTTATGGCATTAGGTAAATTTAGCACCAAATAAATATAATCAGTATAAAATAAAGTGGTATACTAATTCAAATAACCTGAGAATTCAAGCCAATGATAGCATTCCATACATGTGAAACAGAAGGAGATTGCTGGGTTTTTTGTTTTTTTGTGGGGTTTTTTTAGTTGGCTGAATAAAAGTCACAATTTTGACATCATTGTTTATGTGCAGATTCAGACTTGAGAGCACATTTGGGCATTATAAGGAATCGTTGCTACTGAATAGAAATAAGATATAACCGGGGAGCAATGGATTAACACACTGGAAAGAAAAGACGCTGTCGTGGAGTGCTGGCATGGATTTATTCCTTGCCAATAAGACTGACTGAATGATTTAGACCTTGTAGTTAGAAATAATAAGATAAGACTTATGTCAATTGTGAACAGTATGGATTATAATGAATAAACATAAGAGAGATTGCAGAATATATGTTTATCCATATACGTAATGAGGTCAAATTTTAAGAAAAATGGAAGAAAGTAAAATATTTTGTTGCAGTTTAGAAACAGTTGAAAACATGTAAGTAGGTAACAATAAGCATGGAAATATTTAACACGAAGTTAGATGAGTTTTATGGAATCTAAAAAAATAATAACATTGTAATTTCTAAATACCCAGGTGAAAGTGCAAATATCAGCATGTTCATAACATTTTCCCAATCATCAAAATATTTGAAAATTTTGACTCATCAATTGACTGTAAGAATTCTGTCTTGTCTCTTACCACTCTAACTTATTGCCCTGAAAGAACTGATCTTTCAAAGAATCGCTTTCATTACGTTTTAGGTTATTCTTCAGGTTAAAAAAAAAAAAAAGTAGCCTCTCTTTACCCCATCAAGTCTACGGTTGCCAGAGATGAATCTGTTCCAACATACTTGTCAATATATGATTCTTTTCAAACCCTTGCCAATACATTTTCTTTAGTTTCTATTTGCAGTCCCTCTACATGGGCTCAGATGAAAGGATCTGGTGGGCAACTTCTATAAATATCCTCATCACTACATCAGCATCAACACCAGCTCCATTTCACTTGCAACGAATACCACGGTTATGTATCTTTTTCTATTTGAACCAGCTTCCCACTGTCCTTTTCTGCTTTAGCCAAAAACGAAACCCTCATACAAATTAACCCCTGTCAGGTCTATTCACCAATGATTTAAAAGGGTCCTAAAAATCTTAATGTATGTTTAAGTAGGGACTCCATCTACAATATCATATATTAAATTCAGTTGTTGATATGTTTGTCTTTTCCTATTAGACTGTGCCATTTCAATGTCCGAAATTATGTTTTGTAATGTCTTTCTCAGTGCCCAGTCAATACTTGGGAAAGCATGTTATATAACGGACAAGTCATCAAAAATTATTTATATGAAAAAACCGTTAAAAATATGAGATAGATGATATAACTTCTGCCCTCAAAGGTTTTTTAGTAGAGTACAGGGAAAGCAATGTTTAAACATAGGAAACTGGTTGCGTGCCAATAAGCATGAATTATCACCTCGATGTATAGGAGCTTAGGGGGTATGAAGGACCCAACTTACAGGAACACTTCAGAATCACTTCAACAAGAATAAGGAAGAAACTTGAGGCAAGGAAGATAAAAGAACACAAGTGGGCCTGGGCATGTCATTTTCAGGGAATAACAATAAGTGTACCAGTTTGTCTAAAATGAAACCTCTGAATCGGCATGTGTAGAGAAAGAGAGAGAAGGTGGCCATCAGAATGATGCTTCCAGGCTATTAATTATCGCTTTATTTGAAATCGTCATTTTTCCTATACAGAACATTAATTTAATTGATCATAATAGACTGACATTATGATGGTTTAATTGAGGTTAAACAATGTAATCTAGCATTTAATTCAGGTGAAAAAAACTGCTATAGAGTATTATAAAAATCCTGTCTGTTCTGCCTCCTTTACCCCAAGAATTACCTGGAAACTCCCTTTCCAACTGACAGAGCAAAAACCATTTATACTACAATATCTATTTGGTTTTATGTCTGTGTTTTAAAGAGTATATTCAAATGATTTGAGAGGAAAACACTAGGCCAATTAATGGGCAAAATGAAAATTTTAATTTGTGTCTCTGCCCCTCCCACCCATTGCAAAAGCCTCCTTTGTCTATTGTTATAATGGGCTCTGCAGCTGAACAAAAATATTCAGCATATTGGTGACTTTTTAATGATCTCATTCATCTCTCTATATGTATGTGTATACTTGGATACTTTGTTTTTGGCAGTAACTCCATCATGTTCCCCAAATCTGGTGGAATTGGTAAAATAAGAATCTAATATCTTTACCAAAACAGTATCAGAGACTGAATCTTAGTTTTCAATGTTAAGCCATTAGTAAAAACCTGAGTAAAGCTAAGCCAAAATGTGGAGACAGAGAAGAAACTGTACAGGCTTCTAAAAAGCAGATGAGTCTGGTCCCCACCAAAAATCACTGCCTCATTTTGCTCTCTCTTGAGAATGAAACCAAATAAAACAGGATTGAAAATGAAACAGAAATCAGGGATGGCCTCACCCAGCTGAGTATTAGGAAAATGCTTATTATGTATAGTGTTCACTTTACCAAGGGGAAAGAGATAGTTGTAATACTTAGGTTTTGTTGAACTCAAACCTATTCCCATTTATGCCTTCTACTTTCCCAAAATAACACAATAATAAATCTTATCTTTGCTAATGTTTATTGCTTTCCCAGCTATGTGAGAAAAAGCCCTTTACCTGCACCATTTATTTAACTCACATTCCCATATAGGTCTCTCAATACAAATTCTATAAGGCTTAAAAATGTTATGTAATTTGCCTAAATTCACACAGATTCTAAATGGTGGATATAGGACTCAAATCTAGGTCTATTTTACCTACTAATGAATCACAAATTTAAGTATCCATATTCAATTTTAATGTTTTTCTATATCCAAGTAATCCTACTGCACATGACAAAATCCATATGAGTTAGACAGGATCGTCAAAAGGCATTAGAATCGTCCTTACAACTTCAGCAGGGTTACCTCCTATATTTTACTCCATTCCCTAAGTAAATAAGTAAATGCATATAGTCTTTTTCGTTTCATAGGCACAGCTTTACTCACTTCATTATTTCAGTATTTTTCCCCTCTTTAGCTTGTGTGTTCTTCCGTATGTGATTTGATTCCACAGTCAGTCCAGATATGTCTATGTGGTCGCTCTCTTCCCCTGTGCTAAGTGAGTGACTGGTCCGGGTTGGGGGCTGGGGCAGGGCACAAAGAAATCATCTCAACTCCTTGGGGAAGCTTGAAAATTAGTTGTTAAGACAAAGCATTTGCATATCCAGCTTGTGAAGGCTGTAATGCTGTGTGCAATTAAGTGCTAAGTTGTATCAAGAATTCTAATACCAACAGGATTTCAGCAGGTACAGATGAAAAAACAAGAGTATTGGGGGACGATTTCCTACACGAGATGACCCTATCCTTGGTCTTGAAGAAAGCTTGCTTTTGTTGAGTGCCTATTATTTGGCTAGCCCTGTGCTGTGTGGCAGATAATTTGCTTATACTTACGCATTTGAACTACATAAAGTAGACATTATTATCTATATAATTTTACAGAGAAGGAAACTGAAGTTCAGAAGGAATTAATTGACTGGTAAAACCACACTGTAAATGTTTTTAATTGGACATTATCTCCAAGTGTTCTGAATCTATATTGCTTTTTGTATTACCTTACAATTGTATCAATGACTGCTATACCTTGTATAGGTTTTATTCACTATTTCTTTTTTTTTTGAATTTTAAATGCTAATTTTTTATTGCTAACTGTGCAAAGGACAACATTTCAATACTGTGCAGTAAAACAGTTACATAAATCCAGTATTAAACAACAGCATATCACTATTTCTTGCCCAGAACCCACTGCTCTTTTTAGTGGCAGCTCTTTTATTTTCCTTTGGGAGACCACCCCAACTCCTACTCTCCCTGTATGCTTTTTAGGTAGTGCTGACATCTTTTCATCAACTATAGTGTTGGGCATGTGATACTGGGTCTAGATAATCAGCAAAATCAGTTTTGTGAATCACAGTAATTTGTTCAGGTGGTATGATTTGGCAAGTATTTGTTTCGTAATAGAAAGGTCTTCTTTGTTTTAGGGATTTAAGCTCTGAAGATAAAAGTTCATAGTTTTCAATTGCCACCTTGCTCCCAAAGTGAGAGGGTGTTTGGAAGGACACCAGTAGAAAAGAAAGCAAGGGTCAAGTGACAGGGACAGAACGACTTGGCATCAGAATTTGCTTGCCTGGGCATGAGTGAAACAACGTTTAGTTTTCTCTCAACCAGTTGAGTTTGAAGTTCAGCCATATAAAACCAAATAACCCCAGACATATAGGGCAGGTGATACAAAAGTGGCTGACGATTTGGAGGTGGCAGGATGAGACAAGGTTAGAATGAGAAGAGTGGCATATTTTCAAGAAAGACATTCAAAGTGTAAGGCTAAAATGAAGTGGAAGTGTTATATAGGAGACAGTGGAAGTCAAAACCCCATTAATTAGCTTCCACCTCTCACAGTAAAGGATAACTTGACTGACGAGGGCTAATGACATTTCAACATTTAAAGCAATGCAGCAAAGATGCACTGAATATTAAAATTCACTGTGGAAATAATGTGCATCATATATCTGTGATAAAAAGAAAGATAGAATTGTGCTCACACTATCGCAAATAGCAAATCTCTCATGAAATATGCTTACAGAAACACCCAATATTTTATGCACATTAAAACATTCTCCAAAATGAATCAATTGCCAGTAGTGCCATAGTTCATTTAAAAGGACAACTGCATTCTAAAAATAAAATGGGTGAGCTAGAAAATGCATTATTTGTTCAAATTGTATTCTGAGGTCAACCAAGATGTACTCCTAGTTTCTTGCAATTTGAGATATTTTTACAAAACTGATTTTCAATAGAAATTTTGAGAAACACCAAGGCTGGTCAAAATCCTTCATGACCTTATTCAACAAAAAAGTGACAGCAATTTGTTTTATCTTGTGTGAAAAGACTCACAACAGCAAAAATAGTTCAAATAAAGAGCTTCACAGCACAAATTACTTTTGATTCTTTCTGAGAAAAATCAAAGTATAAAACTATTCCAACAGGTGGATTTAAATCACAAGAGTTAATCCAATCCCAACATTTTTGTTGCATTATCTAACAATTGCTGTTGAAAAATAACTTTGCTTTATATCTAAATTATTCAAATTAGTAATAAAAATTTTCCAAAACAATCCAATTCAATAAATAGTTACTGAGCAATTACTGTGTGCCTTGCATTATTTAGTATTTAAAATACAAGGACAAGTAAAACTGATTCAATCCATCAAGGAAGATCCTCAGTTTCCTCATCTGTCAAGTAGAGATGGTAATGGTACCTAACTCCTAGGATTTTGGGGATGAGTCAATTAATTCAACATAGGTAAAGCACTTAACACAGTGACTGGGGCATCATAAGTATTCTATAAATGATAGTCATTATTATGCTGGGAATAGATATATTCTGTGAATTATCTATTCTGTGAGTATATCTATTCACTGAACTACGGGAGCATTGAAGAGGGAATGGCTAGAGCTCTATCTTGGGACTAGAAGAGTCTTCACCAAGAAGGGGTAGTCTTAACAGATTATTAAGGATGCATAGAAGTTAACTAAATGGAACAGTGTGGGTAGGCTTTCTAGGGAAAGACTGATGAGTTAAAATTCTGGGGCCACGGGAGAGTTTGGTTTGTTCAGGGAATGATGAGCAGGCCACAGCAGGTCAGAAGGGGCGCTTACATTTCATCCTCTGGGGCACACAGAATAATTGAATTTTGTTTTGCATACTAATGATATAATGTGGTTTAGTTTCAGAGTTGCCCCTGAATTACCTTGTAAATAGATATTAAACTACAGGAGTAGAATGGTATGATTCAGAATTGTCTGCTTCCAGACCCCATCTGCCATTTAGTGATTCCTCCTTTTAAAAATGTGAATAATTCTTATTTCAAAGACTTTTAACTTAAAAGAGACACTTATAGACACCCGCTTATATTAGCTACTCATGTTGGTGCTTTCCTACACATATGGTGATGAGTAAATACAATGTATGCATTATAAAACTGTTATACAGTATGATTACTAATATGTTGGTATCCATTTTGAAAATTATTGTCTTAACTAATTGATAAGGCATTGTTATACTCTTTAATGAAAGAAAATCTATACCATAAAAAATAGAGTAGTATAACAACAGTATAAAGAATTCCTATCACTCATCTTCAACAGTTATCAACTCATGCCAATCTTGTTTCACTCATACTCTCACTTACTTCCCCTGCTCCTTGGATTAGTTTGAAGCAAATTTCAAAAAAATATTGTCTCTAGTCTTTCTTGATCAATTTGTCTCTTTGCAATTGTTATTTTGTTGTATTATTGAAGACAGGAGGTTGTGTGTCCTGTAGTTTTCTACCACGTGGATTTTGCTTACTGCATCTTTGAGGTATCTAACATGTTCTTCTGGCCCCAATATTTTCTGACAGTTGTTGGTTAGATCTAGAAGCTGGAACAGATTTAGATATGTCTACTAAGACATATGTGTATTTACACAAGCTTCCTTCATTGGCAGTGTTGTGAAAGTTTGTACAAGAAGTTCCATTGTGTTATTTTGTTTCACTCTGTGATATTATCAGTCGTTGGTAACCATTACTTAAGATTTGCAGAATGGCAATAATCTAATTATGTTATTCCTTCTTCAGTTAAACCAGAATACTTCTGTAAAGAGAAATCTCTTCCTATCAACTGTTTGGTTACTCTGAAATATAATACAACAGGGTAAATGCTTGATACTTTCTCTTTATTCCCCAGCTTTCAAAATCATGAGTTGATACCTTTGACTCCAAAGTTAACCAATGGGTTTTTAAAAAATATCATTATGATGGAATGTATTGAAAAACATTTTATTTGTTTCAAATCACTGTACTTGCTAACTTTACTGAAGCTCAGATATTTCCATCTTTGGACAAGGGAGGTAATTCAAGTAGGCACTTAAATAATTTGGGAGCTTTCTTTCTGATATAAAATACTCTATGCTCATCTCATGTATTTCCTGCTGCAGACCTGGAATTTGCCAGTTCTCAAAAAAAACCTGTTTCCTTTGAGTAGAAAATAGAATTTTTCTAGAGACCAAAGTCTCAGAATTAAGAATACATATTGCTATTGGGTTTGTCATTATTCTAGGTCATTTAATTGACAGAGAGAAGGAGATTAAAAATAAAATAAAATACAACCTGAGTTTATAATGATGACTCCAATTCAAATTCAGGGCTGCAGAATTTTAATTTACCTTTACCAATCCTCTATTTTCTTACTCCCCTGTTGAAAATCTTGGCTCTCAACAACACAAATGTAATTATTCATTTGCTTTAATCCATTCTGCATATAGAATACATACTGTAAAACTACCACCAGCAATATGATTATTCAACAACAGTTTTTGATTTATTGTTTTCCAAGTTCATTTTGTCCTTAGGGGAAAACACTGTGTTTTATTATCCTTTGGAGTAATTCCTCTTTCTATAGTAATTTCACCAATCTAATTTAGCTAGATTTATTTATTTCCTTTTATTTTTTAAAATTTATGGATTGACTTTTATATTTATGTTACATTTTATAAATATGTAAACTGCATACATGGCTTTAAAGTCACATCTATAAACCAAGTATATTCAAAACAGCAGGCTTTTGAGACATGAGACATGTTGTTTGAGCTGCCTCTTTTCATCAGGGGAATTTTTGGTATAGTTGTTGAATTCATACTTCTTTCAAATTTCTAGTTACAGAAGAGACTTAGGGTCACTAATCTAGAATCAGGTCTCCTCTGATAATGAAGGGAGCTGGCTGGCACAGAGCACCAAGGGAGAGTAGCAATGTGAAAACACTTCTGAAACTGCTCAGATCTCTATTGCTTAAAGAAAAAGTACACTAAGTATGAAGTGATATATGAAAGGTTTGGAAATGAAATAAAAATATCAGCCACAATGTCCTTCTACTTTGGTGATACTTTATGTGTCTGTTGTACAGAGTTGACATCCAGAGATTGCCTATTACTTGCTATTCTGCACTTTTATTTGACATTCTATCATAAACATTTTCCATGTGTAGCAGATTTTTCCTATATAATTTTAATGGTTGCACACTATTCCACCTAGTGGATGGACCTTATTTAATTAGCTGTTGTACCACTGTAGAACATTTATGCAGGTTCCAATTGTTTTGCTGTTAAAACAATCTTGGAATGAGCACATGGTGCTTTGTAAAAATAATCTTAAGTATTTTCTTCAGCAGTGACAGCAGTAGCAAGTAGTATTTTTGATCAGCTGGGTGCATAACACTTTATCAGGTCTTGTTCACCAATTAGATGAAATATTAGCCAACTGGGATGCAAAGGAGGGCAAACCATTAAAAAGTATTTTTAACCAGCTACCAAGAGTAGACAGGCTGCAGTGGTATCTGAAACATTTGACCTGAAGTTGCCCGCTCTCCTCCCCCATGACCAAATTAGTTTCTTATCAAGATACATTTCCTACGTATTTCCCTGCTCCATGGAAAATGTGTTTTCATCTTCCTCCCTTCCTGCAGATCATACTGTATGCCAACTTACCATACAAGCACTCTCTGCCAAAGAACTGAATTAACCTTCCCGCAGATCTAGGTTTTCTGTAGAGTGAACTAAATCTGGTAAACATGCACTAAAATGATCAGCCACAGCACTGAACCCCAAAGAAGTGCTGTGGTCTTATGTAATTATTGTGCAACAATCAAGAGGGTGAATCAAGGGTATGAGGTGGGGGTCTTGGGGAGATGGAAGTAAGAGCACCTACAGAAGAAAATGTGGGGTAATACAACTAATTGGATAAAAGCTAGGAAACCCCAAAGGATGTGGGACAAGAGTTTTGAGTGTTTCAGGATCCTTGAGTGATCAACACTGGGATCTCCCAAGGTGGCGTCTTTAAGTCAGAGTTCAGCATTTGTGCAAACTTAATTCTGTTAGGGTGCAGGGCTAAGAATATGTTGGGAATGAGGTTGGTGAACCACATGCAGCACTGAAATGGAGAATGCCTGTCAGAAAATGGGGCATGATGGTCTCAGGGAGTTAATTTCCACATAGTTTCAGGGTTACATGGAATAGGGCACTTTCAACATCTCTAAAGATGATGCCATGGTTGAATGGACCTTGGATTTTGCAGATCACTAGTGAAGAGAACTTCTGGAGATATAAGTGAGTGGAGGTAAAGTATTGAAACTTACTTTTCAAACTTGCTAGTCGTGTCTATCATTTAAACTCAAAGAAGCATCATTGGGGTGCTAGGGAGTTATAATGCAAGTCTGAGACAGGTAATATTAATTTTCTTACATTGGACCTTGAACTAGACTAAATAAATACCTATGGTTTGAGATGTGGTGAGGATGATTTTTTTTCTAAATACTAAGATCATGATCTGGGAATATTTTATGCTTCAGAGGTTTAACTCCTGCCTGATTAATTTCTTTGTAAACCAGAAAAAGGTGTGTGTATTTTGAACTAGACATTCATATTATGCAGGAAACAATGTTTCACCAGACAATTCCCGCTGAGATTTAAACAATAGGACCCTCATCAAGAAATATGTCTAATTGTTCTATCATTTTATTGGAATACAACTTCATTTAAAATTCTACCAACTTCATTAAGATATGAAGACCAAGAAAGAAAAAGCAATTCAGCTAAAATAATTAGCTGGAGTTTTTCATTTGCTAAGTCTTTTGCCAACCTTAATCATTATCCTGGCCTTTAACAACTGTGCATTCTTACTGACAGCCTGACTCTCCTCTTGATCTCTCCAATCCAACTGAAATTCTCCTTCCTTGAGCCAGCCTGTACACTGCATCCTCAACCATCTGAGCTGCAGGGCAAATCTTATACAATTAGGATAGTAGTGATGCTGACATGTGTTGAGAGATGCACTCTTGACTAACTCTGGGGGCTCAGGAAGCCATTTTGTCCTTCTGTGGCGTCATCTCTTAACATCACATTGACTCAACTAAAGGTAGAGATATGGAGTTTTCTTATATGCTTGTCTTTGTGGCCAGTACCAAATTTTACTCTTCCCAAGTACCCTAAGAAGGACATCTAAAAGGAAACTTAAGAGTTTATTTAGGATAATAGTTTACACTTCTTTTATCCTGACACACAACACAGGTGGTAGCTCATGTGCTGTCTCCACCCATGGGTGGTTTTAAATAGCTCCTCAAGTGTTTTGAATGTGCAACCAAATCTGAGAACAACTGACTGGTGAAAAGAAGACACAAGGGTTATAAATCTTGGCTCTGACAATGACAAACTATATAATCTGAGACCTATGGTCTAAACCTTAACATCCCTGAATTTATATATCCTTATTTGTAACATAAAAGCTTTAGAATAGAAGATTTCTCATGTATTTTTTTTTCTTCCCCTAAAAATTCCTCTGTTCCTCTTGCCTCTGAGATCAATCACCAGATACCTGTCTTTCTGCCTTTGCTGAATTATGTAACACCCTGTCAACAACTAACAAGACCTGATTGATTATGGAAAGCCTTTTAGACCATTCAAAATCAAAGTGATAATATATTTGAAAAAATATTTATTATATATTTTTCAAATTGGCTCTAACAAAAGGTTGATTAATGTCCTTAAGATATGAAGGACTAATTAACCAATAGGAAAATTGGCTTGGGTCATGAATGGATACTTTATAAAGAAATAACAATGGGCAATAGCATTTGTATAGACATCTAACCTTATCAACAATAAAGTAAATATAATTTGAAATAATAATAGCATAGGTTTGTGTGTTGGCTCTCATTACATTGGCCAAAATAAAAGAGCGAAGGTGCTCAGTGGTAGTGAGATGGAGAAACTTTTGCAGTGGGGTGGTATTAATTGGCACAACCTTTCTGAAGGAAGATTCAACAACATGGACCTAAATTCTTATAAATGTGCATACCTGTTGAACCAGTATTTCTAGGAATTAGAGTAAGAAAATAATTAGTCAAGTTTCAAAGATGTTTATATAAGGATATTCATAGTAATATTTTTTTAACATTTAAACTGTAAAATTAACCAATTAATAAATTTTAGAATATCCTTTCAAAACAGTCACAATAAAATAATGATGTAGATGTATGCTTATCTATATAAATAGATGTTTGAGATACAGTATTAAGTAAAAACATGCTGTAAACCATATATATGTACATATGAATACATATGCATATGAGTATAAACATAAATAAATATCTGCATAACTGTTACTGGAGAACAAGGGTTCTTGGTAAACATCACAAATAGGAATTCCAGGACATACTGAATGAGCAACGCAAACAAAGCCAAGCAATCAGTGGGTTTATTAAAAGGAAGAAAATAGTATAGTACACTCTCAAGATGGCAGCAGAGTGGGCAAGCCCAGGAGAAGAGCGACTGTGTGGAAAGGCAAACAGGCTTAGGATTTTTTTCGAATGAGGGCACAAGATAATCACATTTTAGGGATGGCATCGCAGGCATTCCCAGGCCAGTCCCCACTGCCCACTCCTTCCCATGGGGGAGGAGGAATCCCTTGTTCGTACTTGGCCCTTGTCAGAACTGTCATGGTGACAGAGGAGGTGGAAATTTTTCCCTGACCACCATGCTAATAGTATTATAATCTATTATAATTAGCTAAAGTTCACCTGAGGGGCAAGATGGTGGCCTGGATCTGCTCTTGGCCACTGGAATCCAGATCTGGCTGCTCTGGTACCTGCACCTTTTCCTAAGGATGACCTCATCTCCTCATTCTTTTGTCTCCTCTCACCCTCTTTTGCCTTTCCTCCCTCCTCTCTTCCCACAGCCCTTTTCTTTCTGTCTACAGTAACATAATCATAAAAATTGGAAGATTGTAAGTGACCATTTTAGCAATAGTTCTCCCTGACATGATGCTATTTGAATCTTTATATTTTACAAATGGGTTCTAAAATTAAAAAATACATTATTAATTAAAATTTTAATATTCAAAATTATTCTAATTTAGATATACATAATAAGAGCATATACTATTTCAAAATGAGCTGGTGTCCTCTTATGGGTTTATTTCAAGGTCTTTGAGAGCCCCAACCATTGACTAAGTCAAGGTATTTTTATTCTGTTCAGTTCAGGCCAATACTAATAAACCTAAAATAATCCCAATGTTACAGGGCAAGCAGGATCTAATTTGTAAAGGTCAGTTTATTAAATGAAAGCCTAGTTAGTATGTATTCTCTGATCCCCTCATCTTATCCTATTTTAATTTGACCATTTAAAATTAAATGAAAGATCAAATATTAATTTTTAAATGTTACTAGGAATCATCCTGTCTTAGGCTTGGTTTAAACCCCAAGAAAACATCTGCCAAGCACACCCATATGCCAAAGAGAGGTGTGGTACCAGATCACCAAAGCAGGACTTGTCAATATGGTGGCCAAGAGCCAGTTTTGTAACCAAAGGTGGCCAACCTTTGATAGAAATTTCAGAGGATGAGAGAATTTGCTGTAGATTAGAAGAGGGCTTGAGGAGAGATTTGTCAGACTGCTGTGTGCTTCCCCTAGCAAGTCCCTACCCTGGAGGAGGGGTGGGAGAGTTTCCTCTCAATTCAAGTCAAAAGAAGAGGCTTCAATGGGACTATTTGGAACGTTTGATTTGTGTCCCCTCGAGCAGGGATGCTGGTGCCTTGGTGTCCCATTGATGCCTGAAAGATAGAACAGCTGGAGACTGATCAGGTAAGGGTTAACATAGGTAGCAGCAACGGTTGCTGTCCAGTGAACAGCTGAATTCTGGGAACATTGTTCTCTGAATCGACACGTCAATAGTTACCAAACAAGGGCTGCTGGGGAGATGGCGGACTCGGTGGCCCGCCGATGAGGAGGCCGCGGAGTGAGCCTAGCTCCCGGGCCCCGAGACCCACTGAAGGAGCGACCAGCGCGGGGCCTGGGGAGTCATGCGAGGAGGCTTAGAGCGATGAAGCCACTTGATCAAGGTTGCGCAGCTGGTGTGTAAGAAGGATCAGAGGAGATAATGCATGTGTAATTGCTGTGTAATATCCCTATTCTGAGGACACTCAAGGATGATTACTGTTTCAAAGGATGGAAGGAGGCAGAGGGGCCGGTGGTGAAGAGGACCAGAGCAGTCACAAAGAAAGGTGAACATGCTCTGACCTCAGAGCATGGGGAGTGAGGTGAGGAGTAGACAGCAGGCTTTTCTCCCCTTTGGAGAAAACCTCACCCGCTTTTCTGGTGAGCTTCTCAGGGTCTCCATCACCCAACACCATGTTTCGTTTCCTGCTCTCTGCCCAGGCCTCTGCTGTTCAGCTGTCGGGCCTGCTGCTGCTCTCGCCAGTACAAACCTGTTGTCTGGGGCCCAGCAAGCGGGGGGACCGGCCTTCTGGAGTAGACCTCCGTGCAGACCCTGTGCAGGGGCTGCAGCAGCTTCTGGAACAGGCGAGGACCCCTGGGGAGCTGCTGCGCTGGCTGGGCCAGAACCCTACCAAGGTGCGTGCCCACTGCTAGCCTGTGGCACTTCAGAGTCTGGGCCAGCTCTTGGGGTCTCTGCCACAACCCCCTCCTGTGGAGCAGGACACACTGCAGGACTTGAGTCAGCTCATCATCCGAAACTGCCCCTCCTTTGACATTCACACCATCCACGTGTGTCTGCACCTTGCAGTCTTACTTGGCTTCCCCTCCGATGGGCCCCTGGTGTGTGCCCTGGAGCGTGAGCAAAGGGAATGTTCCGCCTCCCTCCGAAGCGGAACTGTCCTTCGTGGTGGCCAAAGGTTGGAAGCTGCTCTGAGCTGTGCCGGTTTCCTGCGGCATCCACTGCAGCACCTCATCCGCAGCCTAGCTGAGGCCAGGCCAGAGGAACTGACTCCCCACGTGATGGTGCTCCTGGCCCAGCACCTGGCTCGGCACCGTTTGCGGGAGCCCCAGCTTCCGGAAGCCATTGCCCACTTCCTAGTGGTCCAGGAAGCCCAGCTCCACAGCAAGGTGGTACAGAAGTTGGTCCTGCTGTTTGGGCGGCTGAACTACTTGCCCCAGGAACAGCAGTTTATGCCCTGCCTTGAGAGGTTCCTGGCTCGGGAAGCAGAGGTAGCCCCGCTGGCCACTGTCAACATCTTGCTGTCACTGTGCCAGCTGCAGTGTCTACCTTTCCGAGCCCTGCACTTTGTCTTTTCCCCAGGTTTCATCAACCTGTGGCACCCCTCATGCCCTGCGTGTGCAGGGCTACGTCTCCCTGCTGGACACGGCCTTGGAGCTGGAGCTCCCAGGATACCCGCCTTCCCCGAAGGCAGCAAGTGCCCGTCTTCCCTCATCCACTCATCACCGACCGTGCCCGCTGCAGGTACAGTCACAAGGATATAGTAGCAGAGGGGCTGCGTCAGCTGCTGGGGGAAGAGAAATGCCGCCAGGACCTGACCGTGCCTCCAGGCTACTGCACAGACTTCCTGTTGTGAGTCAGCAGCTTTGGTGCTGTGCTTCCCGTGAGGACCCAGGACCCCTTCCTTCCATACCCTCCCAGGTCCTGTCCTCAGGGCCAGGCCGCCTCTCAGCCCACTACCTGACATCCTGCCAAAAGGATGCTGCGGGAACGCTGGCATTTGTGCCGGGATGGCAGGGTGCTGCTGGGCTCCCGAGCCCTGCAGGAGCGGCACCTGGGCATGATGGGCTACCAGCTCCTGCCGCTATCCTTCGAGGAATTGGAGTCACAGGGAGGCCTGCCCCAGCTCAAGAGCTACCTAAGGCAGAAACTCTAAGCCTTGGGCCTCCACTCGGGGTCTGAAGGAGGGTGAGGGGATGCACATGGGGTTCAGGGGTGTGGACAATTTGCACTTTGGCTTCCTTTCTCATTAAAGTCCCTTTCCTTCAAAAAAAAAAAAAAAGTTGCCAGACAACAAACAACTGCATTCTGAGAAAACCACACCCCGGAAAGCTCCCTGCTAAATGCATTCACATATATAGCTTTAAAAAGCCCAACACACCTTCTCATCTGTGCCGTTGTCTCTCTGAGACTGCCTGCTCTGCTTGGAGTGTACTTAATAAATCTGCTCCTCCTCTCTTTCTGCTTTGTTTTGTGAATTTCACAACCCTCCAGCAACCACCACAGATTGTGACTGGCTAGTTGCTCTCATGCAGAACAAAGATTTGCTGCAATGAAAACTGCATGAATGTCTAGAGTTTATCAGGATATTATGTTTTTCAGTGACCAAATGTGGCTAAGTTAAGAGAGGGGGAGGCAAAGGGGGGTGGGAGAGGGGGAAGGAGATGAAGAGGGAGAGGGTGAGAGAGAGAGATTGAGAGAGAGAGAGAGAGAGGGAGAGAGAGGGAGAGAGAGGGAGATCCTGAAATTATTTAGAGGGGTTTACAAAACCTCAATAGGAGGAGGTAGGAGTGTTGAATAACTGGGGGAGGGAGGAGTGAAGAGCCAGAAAACGTACATTTGCTGGCAAAAAAGGAATTGCAAATAAGATGGTGGGGTTTCTGAGAAAGCCACAGGTGTGCCCCACACTGAGAGTTCACTTTAAAAACTTCCATGCTCTGAGGTAATACCACACATTGAAATGCAGCCTTTTCTCACTGCCTTACACCTTCTACCAGCCTTGCCCCACCTTCATCCTGGATAAGCCTGGGAATGAGGGCAGAGTTGAACTGGGAAAAATGAGAAGGAAGTATCTCTTCAAACTCTTCTTTTAATGCCCTGGACATGTCTGAGGTAGAGGAGGGGAGATGGGTTCACCTTAAAATAACTTGGAAGCTTTGATTACCCCAACTGTTACTGAATTCAAAATACACTTTGGGACTAAAGGCACTGGAAAAAGTTTTATTCCCTGAGAATAATCATTCTCAAATCAGGTCAGCCTGGGTGTTCATTCAATGTCTAGAAAAAGACGAGCAACAATTTGCCATAATTTTTTCCTCTCTGTGTCTCTCCCCTGATTCTCTTTTTCATTGAAAATAAATTGTAGATATTAAGACACAACCTTCAAATACCATGCATTTCCTAAGAATAAGGAGAATTGCTCCTAAAACCACACTACTATTATCGAGACTAAGAAAATTAATTATCAAGAATTCCATATCATCTAATATCTAGTTCACATGCAAAAATTCCCAAATGTTACACTAATCTATTTGTAGTATTTATTGTTTTAACCAGTATCTGATCTTGCTTTATATATTTGTGGTTATATCTCTTTAGTCTCTTTTAGTCTAGAATATTTCCTCCATTGATTTTTGTGACACTGCAATTATGAAGAATCTAGGATGTTATTTTTATAGGATATCTCATAATCTGGATTTTTGGCTGCTTGTTTTATCTTCTTACATTCAACATTTTCCTCTATTATATTTTCTATAAGTTTAAGTAAATTAGCTTCAGGTTAAACATTCCTTCTCTCTCTCTGTTTTGCAAGAGTAGTTCATAGGTGATGCTGTGTATTTCTTATGCAATATCAGATTGTCTTGCTATTAGAAATTCTAAATTTAATCACTTGGCTAATATAATGTCTACTTCATCGTGACATTCCATTTTTTCCCTTTGTAATTAGTAAGAAATCTGTGTAAATCCTCTGTTCTCCAATCACTTCTCTCTCTTTTTTAAAGATATATATATATATATATATATATATATATATATATATATATATGTGTTTCAGGTGTGCAACTAAATTATTTAACATCTGTGTACAATACAAAGTGATCACCTCAAAAAGTCTAGTTACTATCCATCACCATACAATTAATCCCCTTCATCCTTTTTGTCTAATCTCCAATGCCCTTCCTCTCTGGTAACCACTGATCTGTTCTCTGTGTCAATGAGTTTGCTTTTGTTTCATTATGTTTTGTTTGTTTGCTTAGATTCCACATATGAGCGAAATCATATGGTATTTGTCTTTCTCTTAATGACTTATTTCACTTAGCATTATACCCTCAAATTCAATCCATGTTGTTGCAAATTGCACAATTTCATTCTTTTTTATGACTGAGTAGTACCCCATTATGTACTTGTATATATACACCACATCTTCTTTATCCTTTCATCCATAGATGGACACTTAGGTTGGTTCCATATCTTGTCTATTATAAATAATGCTTTAATGAATATAGGGGTGCATATATCATTTTGAGTTAGTGTTTTCATATTCTTCAGATAAGTATCCACAAGTTCAATAGCTGTATCATATGATAATTCTATTCTTAATTTTTTGAGGAATCTTCATACTGTTTTCCATAGTGGCTGCACCAATTTACATTCCCACCAACAGTGTGTGAGGGTTCCCCTTTCTTCACATCTTCCCCAACACTTGTTATTCTGTGTCTTTTTGAAAATAGCAATTCTAACAGGTATGAGGTGATATAACATTGTGGTTTTGATATACATTTCCCTAATAACTAGTGATGTTGAACATCTTTTCATGTAGCTGTTGGCCCTCTGTGTATCTTTTTTGGAAAAATGTCTGTTTAGATCCTCTGCCCATTTTTCAGTCAGGCTATTTTTATGCTGTTCAGTTGTATGATTTCTTTATATATTTTGCATATTATCCCCTTATTGATTTACAAAAATCTTCTTCCATTTAGTAGGTTGCCTTTTCACTTGATGATGGTTTCTTTTCCTGTGCAGAAACTTTTTAGTTTAATATAGTCTCATTTATTTCTGCTTTTGTTTTCCTTGCCTTTGGAATCAAGTCCATAATAACATCACTAAGATAATGTCAAGGAGCTTACCGCTCATGTTTTCTTCTAGGAATTTTATGGTTTCAGGTCTTACATTCAAGTCGTAAATCCATTTTGAGTTAATTTTCATGTATGGTGAAGGGTAGTTGGTTTTAGCATTTATTAGTGACACATTTTTAATAAATTACAATATTATGGATTTTCAGAATGACGATTGCAAATATAATTTTCCTTTATATTTATTAGATTTAATTTTTGAAAAAAAGAGACAACTTTCTTTTATTTTTTGTCTTTCTTTTGTTTAAGCATCACTATGGATTTAGGGATTTAAATTTATATTGATAAGTTACAAATAATTACCAATCATGTTTATTTTTGCTGCTATATTTATTCAAATTGACAGTGCATGCTCTTTCAAGCTGGCTTCTTTATCCATTTCTTGTATGACTCCAATGAACACTTGGTCACTTGCTTGTGCCAGGATTCCCTAGTATATTCCAAACCTTAGACCTGGAATCAGCCATTTCTCTAACTAGCTCTGGCTCTTTTCCATGGAAAATGGTAATTAGAAAGCAAAATCTACATGCAAGGTACTTATTGCTACTAGATACCATTGCTTCTGGGCCTTTTTAGTGAATAAAGACAAATGATATTAATATATTGAAAATGAAGTTAAATACTTTGCCTGATTATTTCCATTACAAATTTAACATTATAGATTTGATTATTCCTTACTTATTTTATTTTACGTTTGTTCCTTTTATTACACTGAAAATCTTGGCTATTAACTTTTTTGGATTTTTTTGTGGACTTTAACTTATGTTAATGAGTTATAATTTGCTTTAGCCTAATTGTGTGTGTTGTTTATGTGCATGTGTATTATTATTAAATTTACTCAGTGAAATTTGGATGCAACTTCTTGGCAGGTATATTTTAAAGATATATCACTAAGACAATACAGAAGTAATACTATGTTCAACAGTTATTTGAAACAATCATTTAATCTGCATGGTTTTGTTATCAATTAAATTCATTTATTGTACCTGTGTTAAATTTAGTGCCTGCTATTTTTTATATGGTTTTATTTTTCAAATATATAAAATTATTACATGTTTCAAAAGTTAAAACAAAATAAAAAGTATATTTAAAGAAAACTCACCCTAATCCCTATTGTTTTCACCTAATTGCCTGTACCCATAGGTAGCCATTTCATTTGGTTTATTTGTCCATCTCAATGACCTCATCATGAAATGTCTTTGTGGCAGAGGATTTATTTGCCCAAACACATTGGCCACAGAGTGATGGAGCCATGAATCAAACCAAACAGTCTGCCTGCAGAGGTAGACCACTCCACCATCTCTCAAAGACCCTAGTGAAGTAACATTGTGGGAAAACAAACAAACAAAAACAGGCTTTGTCACTTACTATATGTGTGACTTTGGGCAAGTTCCTTAACCTCTCTGAGCTTCATTTATCCTAGTTATGAATTAGGGATAATAACGTCTACTTTGCAGAGGTATAACAAGGCTTAGAGATAATTTATGCAAAATAATTAGCAGATTGTTGGGCACATAGTAATTACTCAGTGAATGTTATCCATTATTATAACTAGTGAAACCACAACAATGTCAGTTATACAGAAGAACACAGGGAAATTTTACTACCGAGTTGTCTCTGAAGTATGTTGTGATCTGATTGCATGTCAATTCTGTTTAATAAAATTAAAATTTTCTAAAAATTGGTGAATTTGAATTTTGGAGCCGAAAACAAACCAAAAAAGCAAATAAGCCAGAGTTTGTTCATTCATGGTTTCAAAAAAGTTCAAAGCATCTCAGAGGATGTACTGACATTGCTTCACTTTTCAAAATAAAGGTTTTCATATTTTAGTAGAAAAAAATTTCTACTACTACTAGAAGAAATATAGAAACAATAAGATAATTTCTGGCTAAAGTAAGTCTTGCCTAAATTTATGTTGATTTTCTCATTGTTTTCCTTTGTTTGCAATAAAAGATATTTTTATGCTCCCTGTGTTTTAAAGAATTTCCTTCCTGTGTTTAACACAAAGAAGGTTGTTCCATGCAAAAGTGGAATTTAATTTGTATAAAATCCTCTTAATAGCATGGTCTCATTAAGATGCCCATTAAATTCATGTAATGCTAATTTAATTTGGAGGCAAATGTAATTGAGCACTATTGGATTTCTTTTAACACAAAATTAACACAGTGAACATAAATGGGTGTGTTAATTGGATATTGTTATGAGAAATATTACAAGAAAGTAAGTCATGACTGCTATCTTGATGGAAATCGTTGTTTTACAGATTGTGACATACTGAGCTTACTAGGTTTACTAGCATAATTTATATGAAGCCATTATGAGCAAGACAAAGGCCATTCAGCGGTTTTCTTTTGACATTAGTAAACGCCTTGGCCCCTGCCTTAAAGAGTTTGTTATATTGCTGAACGTTATAGTAGTAGATTGTGCCCATTTACTTGCCTTAAGGGATCAAATTTCAAACTTTTTGATCTCATGACTCTCACACTCTTAAAAATTATATGGGACTTAAAAGACTTTTCATTGATGTGGGTTTATATCTACTGATGCTTACCATATGAAGCATTCAAATTGAAAAACAATATTTGTTTATTAATTCATTCAAAATAGTAAGAATAAAACAATTCCATATTAACATAAATAGGATTTTTAAATAAAACCTAATTTATTTCTCCAGAAACCACTGAGGAAAAGTGACATTATTGTAGATTTTTGCAAACCTCTTTAGATACTGGCTTCATAGAACATATCCAATTCCTGTTATCTTTCTCTGCATTAAATGTGTTGTGTTATGTTGCCTTGGTTAAAGTATATGAAGAAAATGCAACCTCACTTAAATATGTAGTTGAAAGATCAAGGAGTATTTTAGTATTTTATTTTAGGTAATTCAAGGATATTTTTTGATGCAATATCCAAACTCTACAAATGGCATTTTCTTAAAGAGCAGTTGCAATGTATTATCTGAAACCATATCAAGAAATTTTTCACACTCTGTTACACTTTGAAAGGGCTTTTTATTCACGCATGATTTTGCAATATCATGCATTGGTCATTTGAAAAATACCGGTTCACTGAGTTACGTAGATATTCTAAATGTTGACAGATTTCACTACAAAATGTAAGGAAATTACTTTTATTAATATCACACTATTCTCATCAGAAAAATCTGTTAAATAAAATAAAGAGGTCAATGTCTGGGTGGCAGATACACATTTTCCAGAATTTGAATTTTTCCTTCCAAGCTGTCAGTTGTTTTCTTTGAAGTCACAGATTTACTAGTTCATTTTTCAGAAAGTGTCTGCTAAGTACCCAAGATTGAATAGCTATAGTTTTGATAATTCTTTCAAGTAAAAATCATGTTAAATAAACAGTCAGTTAATCTCAGAACTCAAACAATTTCACAAGTGCTTTTTAAAATAATAACCACTATGCTTCTGTATGCAATAGAATTGTTTTATACAACTGTCCACTTCGCAGAAGATATTAAAAGATGTGTTATCAAAGGCTGTAAATAAAATTAATACCTTTTTATAGCTAACAAAAAAATTCTTAAATACAATTAGCTTTTCTTTCCCTATACATTAATGGCTTTGAAAAACACGGCTGCTAGTGGAGTTTTGTGCCACTGCCTGAATCATGCTGAGATACTAGCATTTTTACCCACGATTGTCTTTGCATCTTTAGTACAAATGCCAACCTAATGAAAAAGCTAAATAATGTCTTAGAATTATTATGAAAACTATTTTAACCTTGAAGACCACTGGAAAGTGTCTTGGAAAGCCCCAGGGTCTGTGGATCCCACCTTGAGAACTCTAGAGTGAGGTCTGTGTCTGCCCCAATGCCCGTGATGCAGGGCAAAGATAACACAAAGAAAGGTGGGCTTATTTCTCTGATGCCGCAGGCACAGTGAGACTCTGTAGGCAGTCTAGGAATGTCAGTCATTGCCTGCCCCGGGCCCTTCACCTTCTCTCCACTTCAGACTCTACAAATCAACCACCACCAAACAAATGAATGAATACAACAGAGAACATCTGAATAAAATATTTTTGCCAGATTATTGGGGGGTGGGGGGGGAGATAAGGTGGACATATGACAATAGATTAATTTTTGTGTTTTTAAAAATTTAGAACAAGTGAATGCTCTTATGAGTGAATATTCAGGTAAAGCTTGCTAGAATGTATTAGTCTCAGCTGTAGGGAGTGGTGGATCCAGGAGCTACACACTTAACACAGGTGTTATAAATGTACAGGCCCATCGACTGTGTTTCAAACAGCTTTCTTGAAAACAGGACATTGCTATGATAGTTGTTTTCTTTTCCAGTATCCCAGGTATCCAGGCCAGGACAATGCAGTTGGAGGTTGTTGTGACAGTATACTGAATATTCCTGCTGCCTTCTTAAAGTTTGACTCACTCATCCAAGGCAGAAACAAAGTGTTCTGCACACATTAATGGAAGACTCATTGAGTCTTCCATTCCCATTTTCAAAATACTATTTAAATTACATATTGCCTGGAGAGAAATTAGGAATACAGGTTGTTTTCCATGTTCTTTGAGAATTTGGGGATTGATATGAGCTTTAGTAGAAAGACAAAAACTATATTTCAGGTTTAAGGCCTTTATTCTGTCTTGGGCTCTTCTAAAGATACTGGACAATATATTTTTCTTTTTTTTTGTTTTGTTATTACCCTATCATTGCTTATGTTTTTATTTGTAAAATAATTGTAAATCCCAAGTATTTATCCTTGAGGAAAAATGCAATTTCAAATAAATTTCTACTGAAATCAGTTGCTGTCTGTCTGGAATGAAACCATTGCTGAAAGTACTGGGTGATTTAATCTTTCTAAGGTTCCAAAGTTTTTTGGACAATCCTGTCCTTCACTGTTTATAAAGGAATTATGGGCAGAATGAGAACAAATCGCAGAGGAAAAATTGGACGACTATAGTGGAATTACCAGAACACTGTATTGTATAGAATGGGACTTGGATTCTGCTGCTATTTCTGTCATTAGCACTTTGTGACCATATATGGATTTTGGAAAAGTAACAGGAAAATTATTCCCTAACTCAAAATTCTCTATGGACAGATGGAGAACTGGAAACAGTGTCTGACAGTGGTTCACATGGATGGTGGACTAACATACTGAATCATGGACCTTGGAAAGTTGAGTAGAGTCCTAAACTGATCAGAGGTCACACCCTATCTGGCACTCTCTGGTGTAACCTCAGTATCACGCCTTTTCTCATTCTATCAGCTCATCTTCCTTGATCATTTTTTAGAGGCCAAGCTGATCTGATTTTTTTTATCTCTACTTAACTACTTTCTATGACTCAGAAATAACTTACATCAGCCCTAGTGTATGCAGCAATATCTCTGTTTCTTCCACAGTGTTAATAAATAGGACATATCCAGCCATACCTTACTTCAGCAACCCAGTCTCATTAAAGCCCTAATGGCCATCAAATTATGACATCAATTACCTGGTCCCTCCTATCTCTGCCTTCCCACTCCATTCACCTTCAGGCAACGTCTTGCTCCAGTGCATCATGGACACCTATGGTAGCACCAGCTTTGAATTTATTCCCACTAGTCAACCACATAGAGAATAAGGGAAAGAGCTATCTTTGCAAGTCCCTTCTCTCCATGAGTCAGATATCTTTTTTCCTCATCTTATTGAGTTGGAAAAGTCATGACGCATGTTTGCAACAGATAGCACTAGTTCATTTTTGGAAGTACTAGAGTCATTCGCATCTATGTTATTGCTATGTCATCTGACAGCTGACAGTTCTAGCTTCGTTGTAAAAAAAATTGAGTGATTTGGTTGAGTTTTGGAGATTTTACAACAAGCTGAAGATGGAAGACCAAACTGTATTTTCACCGTATTTTACTGTTTTACTTCCGTAAAGGGAAGTACACGCATCAAGCTTGTGAAAATTTGCATAAAGTTTGTGGTGACAATGCTCTACAAGAATGTCAGTGTCAACAATGGTTCACGAAATTCCGTGCTGGTGATTTTGATCTCAATGACACTCCTCAGTCAGGGAGGCCCACTGAGGTTAATGACGACAAAATAAAGGCATTGATTGAGTCAAACCCACATTACACAACACGAGAGATTGCAGAAACATTGAACATCCATTATTCAAGTGTTCATGACCGCCTGAAGAAGCTGGGATACAAAAGCAAGCTCGATATTTGGGCTTCTCATGGACTCAAAGAAGTTCATTTGATGGCATGTATAAACATCTGCGATATGCTCATTACAAGTGAGGAAAACGATCCTTTTTTGAAGCGACTGATACCTGGTGATGAGAAGTGAATTGTTTACAATGATGTGGTGCACAAACGATCTTGGGCCTGACATGATAATTCGCCTCAAACGACATTGAAAGCAAACGTTCATCAGAGGAAGGTTATGCTCTCAGTGTGGAGGGATTTTAAAGGTGTCGTGTTTTTCGAGATCCTACCAAGTAACCAAACAATTCAAATGTGTACTGTCAGCAATTGGACAGTTTGAACAAACCCATCATCCAGAAGCACCCAGAGCTTGTTAATTGTAAAGGAGTTGTGTTCCATCGTAACAAAGCGAGACCACACACAAGTTTGATCACCCATCAAAAATGACTGGAGCTTGGATGGGATGTGTTGCCACACCCACCATACTTGTCTGACCTTGCGCCGTCAGACTTCCACTTGTTTCGCTCTCTTCAAAACTCCTTGCGTGGTATAACATTCAATTCAGATGAGGCTGTAAATCAGCACCTTGTTCAGTTTTTCACAAAGACAGGTCCTTCTATGAACGAGGAATTGTGAAGCTCACTGAAAGATGGCAAAAGGTTATCGAACAAAATGGGCAATATATCATTGATTGATCTTTTGTTCTTTATATAAATAAATGACCTTTGAAAAACATAGACAATACTCGTCATGACTTTTCCGACAACCCAATAACTTTTCTTCTTAATGTGCCACAGGAAAGGTGGAAGATGAAGACAAAGCATTAAGCCAACTTGGTCTTGGAATGAAGGGGAGGGAGGTGCCCCCATCTTAATACTCCAGAAGAGAGAGTCAAGCATTGTAGGACCCTCAACTGGCAGGATCTGTTGGGCATTTTCCACACCTCTGTCAGAGTTTCTTTCATTCTTTGGTTTTAATTTTACGTTTGTCTTAAAGAGGAAAAAGCCAGAAGAGTTTAAACATATGGTTAGCATTCACTACATTTCACATAAATCAGCTCATTTTATTCTCACTAGAATCCTAGAGAATAGTTGATATTATCCTTGTTTAATAATAACAAAATGGTTGCTTAGAGAAGGTCAATAATTTCCCTAAGATCTCATTTCTAGTATAAGTCTGTCTAAATCCATTTTTCTGTCATTCTTCTTTTCACATCATGTTGTTATCCAGTTACTATAGTCTCTTCATTTCTTAATCAATTTTCAACTCAGACCTTTCTTTTTTCCCTGATAGGTCACTTTGTTCTTGGCACTGCTTTCCATATTCATGATCAGCAGTGTTCTTCCCAGCTGTGTGAAGCAATGAGGAGCCTTTTTTTATGGGCTTTCTCAGTAGAGAAGTCATGAATGGCAGTGAGCAGGGAGGCCACCTCCAAAGGATCCACACTTATGCTAATAGCAGATGAAATGACCTAGTGGATGCTGACAAAGTGGGCGCTACTTAAAAGTATTTTAGAATATAGTGTTCTGAATTTTAAAATGATCTCAAGGTCTTGTTTTTTAACTTGAATTCAAAGGCATTTAGCTGCTTTATAAGGATTCCTGGCCACAACTAAAATCTATTTTAAACTCATTAGTGTTCTCTAATGAGGAACTATATAAAGTCCCAATAAAAGTCCAGAATTCAGGAGTTAGAATAATTCAGTGAAATTAACCATGTAAATGTTCAATGAAGCAAGTGATTAAAAAAAGGAATAGATTTTTAAAAAATCAAGATTAAAATGGATAAAATTATATTTTGTCTGTTTTGGTATTGCTTATAGTTCATAATCAAATTGTGGTGGCTCCAAAGTGCAGGACTGAACTCATCAGTCACCAGGGGTGGAAAATAATGTGGACGTTTCTTTAGCGTTATAATAATGAAGCAGGTTCTGTTTTTCCACTTTAAAAAGAAAAAGGAATCACTCAATGCATTATTCTTTACTATTTATTTCTCAAGAATCACTAAATGTAGCTACTCTTTTGATTTGGGGTAATTTTAAGCCTTTCCCTTGCTGATAACTTCAGACATAGGCCTGCAGCCAGACAGGAAACATTTTTGTAGTAGAGTCCTGCTATTTTCTGTAGTGAGAGCAAAATTCGTTTATACCAGGGGTGGCAAAAAAAACATGTACACATTTTAAGAGATGTTATCTCTTAGATTTTATCTATGTATTACTTTTTGAAGTTGAGTTGAATTACAGTAGCAATGTGTAGTATGATATTCACTCAAAAGATGGAGTTAATCAAATGAATGCTAGCGTCGCCATACGACAGGCAGGACAGTCAAAGAAAATGGCGGAAGCACATTTGTCGTTCAAGGAGTGCAAGACCATTTTGAATTGGTATTTGAAATTCGAGAACGTTGTGGAAGTACAATGACAATGGAGGCGTGAATATGCAACAGAACCTCCAACACACCTAACAATTGCATGCATTTGTGATAAGTCTGAGATGCATGGTACTGTGTGTGATGCGCACAAGGGAAGATCTGGGAGGCCTCACACAGCAACTAGTCCTGCTTTTTTTTGCTATTGTGTTGGAATAGTTTACATGCTCACCAAAGAAATCTACCAAACAATGTGCACGTGAGATGGGAGTTAGCAGAACAACCATACGACACATTCTTAAAACAGCAAAAGGGAAAGTTTTCATCCAAAGATGTATATACATTCTTTTGGTGCCCTCTGTATAAGAAATAATCATACTTATGAATTGAGATTTTAAAAAAAAATGCTCTCTGATTTCTCCTTAGCTTACGGAGCTCCTTAACCTGCAAGACCTCTTTTTTTTTAAAAAAACATTTTTTTTTTAAATTGGGGAATTGGGGGATGGGAACAGCGCTGGGGAATTGGGGTAAGGGGAACAGACAAGTTGCTATCCTTTTGTTCTTCAGTCTAGTTATGGAGGACGTTTCTTCACTGGCCCAAATTGGCACCATCATTGTGCTCCTCCTGGGCAAGGAGATCAGTCGTTGGCTTCTGAGTGGCTGCTCACTGCGGCTGCTGGCTGCTCACGCTGGCTGCTGGCTACACACAGTAGCCCATGGCTGCAGCCTACACCGTCGCTGGTGACTCATGAGCAGCCCAGCTCCAGGCTGGAGCTGTTGTTCAGCATCTTAGCTATAGAGGGCAGTGTCACTGGCTCTCATATGTGGGATTCCGAACCGGGGCCCTCTGGCGTCCCAAGCCAGTTCTTAACCATCGCGCCACTCGGCCAGCCCAAGACCTCTTTTTTATCATTATGCAATTGTGAAAGGAAGCCAGTGTAAGTAGTATATTCACATTTTTTAAGAAAGGAAACTCAGCTTCAAAGAATTTAAGTGGCTTTCTTAAGTTACTCAACTAAAGATTTTGTAAGAACTGAGATTTGAATCCATATGGGTTGACTTCAAAACCCAAGAACTTTTAAAAGACTGAGTTGAATTAAACAAAGCAAAACTAAACCAAGAACTAAGTAGGATAATATTTGCAAACACACTCTTTTTACATCATTAAGCAGCTATTAGGTGCCAACTTTGCGCCAGCAGGCACTGTGCAGGTAGAAGAATATGATGCTGCAGGTACCCTTGAACTGTAGGAATGTCAGCAGCTATGGTGACCACAGTGAAATAAATGGCAGTCATGAGAGTAGCAGAAACAAATCACAGGAGCACAGTGAGGAAGTGAAAACCTCCCCTTCAGGAATTCCACCTAGCCTGGAAAAATCCCTCCCTTACTTTCAGTGTGTTTCTTAACCAAACATTTGCTCAACACAGATCTAAACTGTCGCTGCTTTGTTGTAGATATCAGTGTTTGTATGTGTGAAGATGGAAATAGAACCCAGATCTCATGAATCCAAGTATAGTACCTGCTTAGATCATGGAAATAAAACAATGAGTTAATCATGTTTTCATATTCCCCTTTCTTTCTTTCTTTTTTTTTTCATTTTAACCATTTATTCTATTGTGATTAAAAAAACATAGTACCATTAAATTTACCATCATAACCATTTTTAAGTGTATAGTACAGTAGTGTTAAATATATGCACATCATTGTATAACAGATCTCTAGTACTTTTCGTCTTGCAAAACTGAAATGCTATACATGTTGAACAACTGTTCCCCATTTCCACCCTTCCCCCAACCTCTGGCAGCCGCCATTTTACTTTCTGTGTCTAAGAATTCTGCTACTTTTGATACCTCATATAAGTGGAATCATGCAACATTTATCTTTTTTTATGACTGGCTTATTTCACTTAAAATAATGCCTTCAAGGTTCATCAGTGTTGTAGTATATGACAGAATTTCCTTCTTTTTAAGGCTAAATAATATTCCATTGTGTGTGTATACCAAATTTTCTTTTTTTTCCCTCCAGTTTTATAACTGGAATATAATTGACATACAGAATATAATTGACATTCAGCATTGTGTAAGGTTAAGGTATACAATGTAATACTTTGACTTACATATATTGTGAAATGATTACCACAATATGTTTAGTTAAGATCTACCATTTATAAAGAACCAAACAAAAAATCCAAAAACCTTAAAAAAAAAAGAAGAAAAAATTTTTTTCCCTTCTGATGAGAACTCTTATGACTTACTGTCTTAGCAACTTTGTATATACCATACAGCAATGTTAATTATGGCCATCAGGTTGTTCAGTACATCCCTTGTACTTATTTATCTTTTCTTTTTGTGGGGAGAAAATGTTTCCTTTAAGTGCTTTAAATCTAGATTATAAAAAGAACTTTATCTCAATAATAAAATATAAATAACCTACTAAAATTGGCATAATCATTTAAAAATAGAAGTGAAAATATGTTCAAAAACACCACTGAGATACCACTATTCATCCATTAAAATGGATAAAATCAAAATGACTAAAATTACCAAATGTGGATAACAATGTGAAATTACCAGACCTTTTTTTCTCCTTCTTTTCCCTTTAATATATTTTTTATTTTTAAATTACAGCTGACATACAATATTATATTAGTTTCAGGTATACAACATAGTGATTAGACATTTATATAACTTACAAAGTGAGTTATATAAATATAACCTCAATAAATCTAGCCTAACCCATCTGACTCCATACATAGTTAGTACAATATTATTTATATTACTTACACTATCCTTTTTATATCCCACATAGTATTTTGTAATTGCCAATTTGTACTTGTTAATCCTTCCCTTTTTTCTATCTATCTCCCTAAACCCTCTCCCATCTGGCAACCATCAAGATGTTCTCTGCATCTGTGAGTCTGTTTCTGTTTTGTTTATTTTGTTCTTTAGATTCCACATATAAGTGAAATCATATGACATTTGTCTTTTCTGTCTGACTTACACCACTCAGCACAATACCCTCTAGGTCCACCCATGTTGTTGCAAATTGTGAGACTTCATTCTTTTTTATGGCTAAGTAACATTCCAGTGTGTGTGTGTGTGTGTGTGTGGTGTGTGTGTGTGTGT
>NW_017732019.1:97302-146615 GCF_001890085.2 Hipposideros armiger | reverse complement strand
AGAGAGAGAGAGAGAGAGAGAGAGAGAGAGATAGAGAGATAGATAGATATAGATATAGATATGGAGGTTGCCTCCATATCTTGCTTATTGAAAATAATGCTGCAAAGAACATATGATTGCATAAATCCTTCTGAAGTAGTGTTTTGAGTTTCTTTAGATAAATACCCAAAAGTGGGATTACTGGGTCCTTTTTTATTTCTTGCTATCACCTTTGTTTTTAAGTCTATTTTGTCTGGTATAAGTATTGCTACTACAGCCTCTGTTTGTTTGTTTCCATTTTCATGAAGTATCTTTTTCTATCACTTTACTTTCAGTCTGTTTGTGCTTTTTGATCTGAAGTAGGTACTTGTAAGCAGCATATGTATGCATCTTGCTTTCCTATCCATTCAGCTGCTCTATATCTTTTGATTGGAGCATTTAACCCATTTACACTTAACGTGATTATTGATACGGAAGCTCTTTATCTGTCCTTCAAATCTAAATGATAGCTTTATTGGGTAGAGGAATCTTGGTTGTAGGTCCTAACTTTTCATCACTTTGAATATTTCCTGCCAATCCCTTCTGGCCTACAAAGTTTTGGAGATATCTGCTGATTGTCTTATGGGAGCTTCTTTGTAGGTAACTAACTGCTTTTCTCTTGCTACTTTTAAGATTCTCTCTTTGTCTTTTGGCACTTTAATTATGATGTTTCTTGGTATGGTCCTCTTTGGGTTCATCTTGTTTGGGACTCTCTGTGCTTCCTGAGTTTGTATGTCTATTTCCTTCACCATAATGGGGAAGTTTTCAGTCATTATTTCTTCAAATAGGTTTTCAATTCCTTGCTCTTTCTCTTCTCCTTCTGGTACCCCTATGATGTGAATGTTGATATGCTTGATGTAGTCCCAGAGACCACTTAAACTGTCCTAAAATTTTTGGACTCTTCTTTTTGCTGTTCTGATTGGTTGTTTTCTACCACCTTATCTTCCAAATTGCTGATTCAAACTTCTGCTTTATCTAATCTACTGTTGATTACCTCTAATGTGTTCTTTATTTCAGTTATTGTATCTTTATTTCTGACTGGTTCTTTTTTATGTTTCTTACCTCTTTGTTGAAGTTCTCACTGAGATCATTAAGCATCCTTATAACCAGTGTTTTGAACTCTGCATTTGATAGATTGCTTGTCACTATTTTGTTTAGTTCCTTTTCTAGAGTTTTATTCTGTTCTTTCATTTGGAACATGTTTCATCTCCCCATTTTGACTGCCTCCCTATGTTTGTTTCTATGTATGTTGTAGAGCTGCTATGTATCCTGGTATTAGTAGAGTGTCCTTATGTTGTAGATGTGCTGTGGTGACCAGTAGTGCCATCTTCCTGGTCATCTAAGCCAGGTATTGCAGGTATGTCCCTTGTGTGGGTTGTGTTTTCCCTCCTGTTGTAGCTGAGCCTTGATTGCTGTTTATACATCAGTGGAAGGGATTGACTCTTGGGCTGATTGCTTATAAGGACTGGCCATGACTACAGTGGAGGAGTTGTGGTGTGGAGGCTGACCCTATGGAGCAGGATTTGGCTTTAGCAGGGATCTGGTGCTTGCCAGGTCTGCCCTTTGTGTGTGTCATATGCAGACATAGCTGAATGATGCTCAGGCTTAGTCCAAAGCTGGCCACCAGGCATACCAGTCCTAGTGCCTCCTGGGAGGGGTCCCACCACAGGCCTAGTTTAGCCACTGCCTGTGCCCTGCCTGGGGCAACCTGGCATGAGCCACAAAATGATCTGCAGATGTCTTCAACTCGCACTGGGTTTGGAGGTGCCTGGGAGGAGCTAAGCTGTGAACTGAGGCTGGCTGCCTCTAGTGCTGGGCTTGGGCTGCTTAGCAAGACGTACAGGTCATGCTGAGGCCAGATGCTGCTTGTTTGGGTTTTGTGAACCTTTCAGATATTTTATGAAAGTCTGCAACATGAGCCAAGACAGAACATTTGCATGGAAAAGTCACAGGAAGTGGCTTGGGTGGGCCCACAAGTTGGATGGGGTGGGGTCTCAGGGAATCACCAGGGCTGAGCTAATGGTGTTAGCCAGGTATATGGAGACTTAAATATGGGGCCACCTGCATCTGCATGCTGGGAAGGGGGAGGACTCAATAACAAAACAGTGGCTTTTGCCAGCACTTCTGTCTGGGAGAAAGCTGCCCCTTTAGCCCTCACTCTGAAGCCAGACAATTCAGTTCCTCCTTGCATGTCCCTGACAACTTTCAAGCTGCTGCCCCAGTGCTGGAGCTCAGAGTGAGTGAGTTAATCAGTAAGTAAGTTCATGCACAGACCCTATAAGAGGAATACCCAGGACTCTAGCATCACTCTGTCTCACTCAGCCACAATCTCCACTGGTTTTCACAGCCAGTAGTTGGGGGGACTTCTCTTCCTGACACTGGAAATTTTGGTGGTGGAGTCTGGTATGGGGCTGGAACCCCCTCACCCCTCAGTGGGGAACTCTGCAGCTGAGATATTTCTCCAAATTTTTAACTGCCACAGGCAGGTATGGGGTCCAGCCCATTCTGTATCTCCAACCCTTCTACCAGACTCAATGAGCCTTTTTCTGCATATCCTTAGTTATAGAACTTCTGTTCAACTATACTTCAAGCAATTCTCAGAGATGGTTGTTCTGTAGTTTAGCTGTCATTTTGATGTGGTCATGATAGGACACAAGACTGGAAATCCATATTGCCCTTTATTTGTATCTCACCTCCATTTCTATCAGTCTGCCCGCTAGTCGCTGGTAGACTTACATGGGATTGTATACCCATTCCTGCATAAGCAGTGAGTCTGTGAAGACAGAAGCTCTAGTATGAACTCAAAAAACTTTTAGTCTAACCACATTAATTTTTCAAAACATCATTGCATGTGCTTCTAGCGCACATGAAACTCCTGGAAAGAGAGTCCCACTCTTTCTTTGCTGTGCTACTGTAGTGTACTAGTTATGCTGCTATTCTAACAGTATTCACTTCCTGGTCACTTTCATGGAGGGTCTTGCAAACTCCTTGATGGTAGCCAGGGACACAAGTGCAGTCACCCCAGGATGCAAGCTCACATAGTCCCCCAGTAACAAAAGCCCTTATTCTATCTCTCATAAAGCAATGTCACCTGGTAGAACTAAATGGGCAATGCAGTTCCACACTTTGTTTATTCACCCTGGTATTAACTCTGATAGTGAAAGACAGGCTGCTACCATTCCAAAGGCTCCCTCGAGCATGCAAGAAGCTGATAAGCTTTTTATTTATGGTCCAGGGTTTAGCACATGTGTGCTTGTACTTTATCTTCTGCTTAAGCCTTTCCAAGCTCCATCACAAGCCGTCCTCTTGGTGAAGCTCTCCAGAGCACACACCATTCCTTCCCTGACTACTGTTTCCTTCATTTGCCTGTGACTTTTGTTAGATAACATTAATAATTTGAGGAGAAGTCAGTGTAGTGAGGGCACCCAGTATTGGTTTCTATACTGCTTAGTAATAGCTGTGTCCTCTGTTCTTAGTTAAATTCCATCTGGATTCTGATTTATTTTTTTCTTTTGAAAGATTCATACTCTTTGCCCTTCTTCTTACTATCTTGCTTATATCTTACTAACTAACCAAAGATGATTCTAAACTCACTCATTTTGTATGTATTATAATCACTCACATCAGATGCAGAATTTTTCTCAGCACACATATCACATAACCATGCCTCAATGTAGTTTTTAATCATATATGTGTATATATATATATACACATATATGTGTGTGTATATATGTATATCTATATATAGTGCAAAAAATGTATACACATTTTAAGAAAGGAAAAAACTGTATTGAAATTATAATACCCAATATATACCAATAACAAAAGATGAATACAAGTCATGTGTGTACATTTTTTGGCACCCCCAGTATAATATATATATATATATATATATATATATATATATATATATATATATATAATTTCCCAACAGTTTTATGTGTCTTTATAAATATCTCACTATGAAAAGGCTCCTTACCTTCTGTTTGTTAAAGTTCATAACTTAGAACCTCAAGTTTCCTGAAATGAGGCTGGAGATTAATTATCATTGCTGATAAGTTTAAGTCAGCAAATAACTGTTTCTTGACCATTATGTCTCTGGGTGCAGGCCTCCAAAATCAGTATTTCCTATAAGGTGGGAGGGTGATTTTAATGCAAAGCCGTGTTAACAGTTTCAGCCTTCTGGAAAGGCCGGTTGATTTGACTCAAAGAATGCTGGACTCAATAAATTGCTTGTCTTCTTTATTTATTCAGTCAATATTTACTGCCAACAATTATTCAATAAGCAACTCAAATTGAGTGTTCTGCCTTATGTAGGGTAACAGTGGTAGCTTTGCAGGTAGAGGACTAATTTTTATTATTTTTAGTAATTTTTATAATTTCAGATCTTGATATGATGGAAGGAAAAACAGGGCAACTCTTAGTTGCTATTTTATTCTCTAAGTATAGGCATACAGAGGTGCAAAGCTCCCCTCCCACTTTCTACTTTTCTTTTGTTGAAATCCAGTCATTACAAATGCAAATTAAGGTGCTAATATATGCTGGAGAAACTTGTGGTAAAGCAGTCAAAATGAGAGACAGACACTACCTTGCCAAATTAAGACATTTAGCAAGTATCTTAAGAATGATGAGTGACATGAAGAAGAAGTCCAGGACACTCACTTTATTTAACAGGTGTACTAGCCTTGTTTTGAATGTGCCAGAATACATTATTCTTTCCTTTCAAGTGAATTATTCAAAAGTGCTTTTGGTTAAAAACCCTCTTAAAAATCCCAAGCCTAGTTATTGTTCCCTATATGGTATACTTTTATTTGCAACCCAATTATTATTTTCATAGCTAAATTAAGTGTCCTGAGTTAGGCCCTAAGAAAAATGAATTGGCCTAATCCACAGGCCAAGACAGTTGAAGACAATTTGAGGTGATAGGACATAGATTTTTGAGGAATTTTTCACAGAAATCTATTTCTTGGGATTTCCCTCTACCAGTGGTTCCTACACTAGTTATAGCATGAGAATTGATAACGTGTCATACCACTCTTATAGGATGCATAGCATATTTTGGCTCCACTTTTTCTCTCTATAAAAGCCAATTGGGATATTTCCAGGTTGATTTTGTCTTTGACATTTTGGACATATTCTTATAAACTTTTGTGCCTGAGGTCTACATCCTCACCAGTCTGTGGCATGGGGAAGAGAAGGCTCTACTGTGTATATGGACTCAGCAGAGCCTGGGCCACCTTACGCACTGGTCTTCCTACCAGGGCAGAGTTCTTAATGTGGAAGTTCTTCCCTTTCCAGAGCCCTATTTCTAGCTTTTATGGTATCTGTGGAACAAACCAAAATATCTTCTTAATTCCACAGCCAGGAGGTCTCAGAAAAGCTGAAGAAGGAGTTAAAGGAAGATGAAAAACACTTTTTGCATCTATTCAGAGCAACGTCTGGGCAGTAGTGTCAAACCAGCTCTTAATAGTATAGGACACAGACGTGTTTTGTATCCTCTTTTCCTTTTGCTTATGCATGAGACAAATTGAATGGAGAAAATATTTAACTGCAGTGAGATCCTAGAACAGATGAGGAGGTTGAAATGGCAAGAGTACATAAATGAGGAAGTGCCTTAGTAGTAAGATTCCTAAAAGGAAACTGTGCATGTACGAGTCTTGGGGCATTTTTGTTCCTTCACATTCTCATCTATTTCAGTTAGCCATCTCCCTGCTCCTGTAATTCAGAAGAGCTACCTAAGAAGAAATTAATCTAATGGGTCCGCCCTAGACATGGGTGTATCTCCACATTATCTATCCCTAAGTTTCCTTCCAAAAGAGACAAATAAACAAGGAGACAGCACTAAAAACTATTCTTTTCCAATTAAAGCCTATATACATTATTTCCCTGCGTGCTTTGTGTGGACTCCCTTTCCAGATTCTGTGTCTGAATCTCTGAATGAGTCTAGATGGGTTGCCAAGGGAGTTTTCCTTTATTATATGAAAGTAAATGTTGACTCCCTGAAGGTTTATGGCCTTCGGTTTATTTTTTGTTTGTTTGTTTGTGTGTTTGGTGTGTATGTGTGGTTATTAGTTTTCCACTCAGAGATATTTTTGAAAAAATAATAGGATGTTAGTTGTAGAAGGGACTATAGAGATTTTTATTCTGGTGTTTATTAAATTCATTTTGGCAGAGAACACTTTTATCCAAATGTGAATCATGTAAGTATGTAAATATCTAAATAGATACCGTTTAAGTTGGTTGATGAGAAAAGGTAAGTCCTGGCTTCTTATTCTTTCTCTTCAACCCATTCCCCTACCTTCCATCAAGTTGTCTTTAAAGATTCTCCTTGGAATTGTGCCACTTCCCAGGAAAATATCTGAAATGCCATGGACATAGTGAATGCCTCCTCATTTGATTGAGGGGGACACTGAAATTCAAAGCAGAGGTGGGTCTGCCTAAGGCCTCACAGCCAGTTAGTTGTAGTTCACACACTGGACTCCAAGCCCAGGTCGCTTTCTGCTACACAGTGTTGCTCGGTATGACATCATCTTTCAATTAGCTGTAGTCATTGCCTCACACTATATTCAGTAGCATCCCAAGGAAAGCAAGATGAACATATTTCCAAATCAGCAAGTGCAGCTGTGAATAAGAAGAAAGTTCAAGGGAAGCTTATGGGATGGCTGCGGGTATCCATCCTTCTACCTTCCCTTGCTGTCACTTTCTCTGTCTCAGGGGGTCTATTTCCCATTGGCTGTCCCTTGGGGTGAGCAGAAATTGAAAGTGTTTAATTTAGATTTCCTTCAGGCTCCTTGACTTGCAATCAGCACATTTTTGTACGCTTACCTCTCCAGGTATAATCTGTGCAAAGCTGAACTAAGACTGCTGAAAATGCCAGGGCCATTTAGTGTCAGAGAATTTCCCCAATGGCTTCAACATCCTTAAAGTGACTGATTTAATTGGAGTTGTAAGGCATCAGATAATAATGATATCCTTTGGCTATGTTTAGTGGGTTGTACACCTGTAATGAAATCCATAATGAAAAGGATAATAGAAGCATATTTGGGAAGGAAATCCATTAAATTTTCTATGTAGCAGACAAAAATGTGGCATCCTGAGTAATGCCTTAACTTTAGTTTTGCCCTCAGAGACCTGAGTCTGGTTGTGGGGTATTGACATTAGATTAATAAGGGCAGAGGAAATTCCCATTAAATCCTAGATTCACACAGTGTTTCTCTAACTAGAAATCCAATTCACTAGCCATCTATCTTGAAAAGTTTGGGTTATAATATGGGCTGCTAATTTTATTTACTGTGATGATGATGATGATGATGATGATTTTTGGTCTCCTGATCTTATCCCTATTATATTCTGGGGTCCTGTTTGCTATCCCCTTGTTCCTCTTGCTAGAGCTAATATGTCATGGTATTTCTGCACGTCCTTGGGCTATCTTTCTAAGAATGTTTGTATAGAAAACATAATTGGAAGATGGAGGTATTCCCTTTCTTCAGGGTAGAGGGCAATATAATAATGAGAATGCTTCCTTCAGGGCAAAAGTTGGACAGGGTGTCCTTGAAGCCCCCTTCACAGATTGGGTGTTTTTAAATCTCAGGTTTTCTCAAATGTGGCACAAAGCTATTGTGTGTGCAGTATCCCCCTGTGTCCACCTCGACCCATCCATCCTCCCCATGGAACGTGAGAAACAAAGACAGCTGATGAGAGCAGGGAGCTCTTGCTGCTTCCTGTACTTTTTTTTTCCTAAAGATTTTATTGGGAAATTGGGGAAGGGGAACAGTGTTGGGGAATTGGGGAAGGAGAACAGCCAAGTTGTTGTCCTTCAGTCGTAGTTGTGGAGGGCGCAGCTAGCTCAGCTCCAAGTCCAGTCGCCATCCGGCTGCCCGTTGGCAGCTTGCTGCTGCTCAGCTCAAGGTGCTGAGTTCAATCTTAGTTGTGGGTGGGCATAGCCCACCATCCCATGCAGGAGTCAAACTGGCAACTTTGTTGTCAGGAGCATGTGCTCTCACCAGCTGAGCCATCCTGCCACCTGTTGGCAGCTCAGCTCAGGTGCAACTCACTGGTCCATGTAGGAATTGAACCAGTGACCTTGTTGCTCAGAGCTCACGCTATTAACCAACTGAGCCACTCAGTAGGTCCCTGCTTCCTGTACTCTTAGTAATAGAGCCCTTTGTCTCTGATCCAGGAGTCTCATATCTTCTTTGAGCATCTAGAAAACTAACAGGCTAAGTTGTAAATCTCAGGCTCTTCACAGTGCTTGACACCTGGTTTCTTCTTTCTAGAGTCTCAGTCTTAGATCTAGATTATTAATTCCTACCATACCATCTTCATCCCAGCACCCTTCCCCTCTTTCAGGGGTTCAGCCCATATTGCTGGTATCCCTTTCCCCTGGCTACCCCTCCAAGTGTTGCTACCTCTCTGTAGTCACAATAAAATAGAAAATTTCTGTAGGTGTATTTCAGCTTACATGCCAGTTCTAATTATTTGATAATGACAGCCTGGAGCTTATGATAGAAAGATTCAGAAGTCATGTATAAGTTCAGTGTGAAAGGATTGCATGATCTTTGAGCTAGGAAAGAGAAAGGGTCTAGATATTTCAAGTCCAAAATATCTGCATTAGGGTTTTGGTGTCAGGCATGCCAAGTGCTAAACGGTGTGGAGAACTGGTGAATAGAGCAAAACATATACATAAGGAGAAGTGAACAATTTTCGATGATGGTAAAGTCACTGTCTATTCAAATTGATAATTACTCTGGCTATTTATAGAGGATAAATCTGTTAAAATCTCTACAACCCTTTCTCTACTCCTCCATGGTCAGGCATTTAGGATCCTCCCGAGAAGTTTTAAAAGTGGAAAAACACAATTGGCAAAGATATTAGTGTCATAAAGCCACTGCTAACAGGTTAATGCACTGTTAGTGTATGAAGTTTCTAAATAGTGACATCACTCCTTGTTTCAACACAAGGAGAACTGGTAAATCTACAGAACATTTGGCTTTTGTTATTTTTAATGCAAACTTTGTTACTTATTATTAACCTAGTCTTTTCTTTGACTGCTGGAAGGCTCAGGAACACATTTCTCAATTAACCAGTAATGGTTCTTGTACTTTCCTGCACACTGAAAACAAAGGGAGCTTCAAAAATACTAATGCTTGGGTCCTAGCCTCACAGACTCTAACTTAATTGGTAATGTAATGGATCCTGTGATTTTTTTTTTAAGATCACCATGTGATTGTAATATGCAGCCATCATTTGAAAGAAACTGTTTTATAGGATTTTCCATTTAGCTTTTTAAACTGTCTAGAATACAGTTTTGGACTGATATATCATAGGGATCTAACTTTTATTTTCTCAACTAGATAGCCAATTTTCCCAGCATTATTTATGAAATTTTTTTCTTACTAGTTTTGTTTTTCTTCCTAATTTATTTTTATTTTTATTTTTTAAAAAGATTTTTATTGGGAAATTGGGGGGAAGGGAAACAGCGTTGGGGAATCAGGGAAAGGGAACAGACAGGTAGACAAATTGCTGTTTTTGTTCTTCAGTCTAGTTGTGGAGGACATCGCTTCACTGGCCCATGTTGGTATGGTCATTGTGCTCTTCCCGGGTGAGGAAATCGGTCACCAGTTATTGGTTGGCCGCTCACAATGGCTTGGCTTCCGGCAGCTCACACCGGCTGCCAGCTGCAGCTGCTCATGCTGGCTGCCAGCCACTCACATAGCTCACGGCAGCCCACTGCAGTCCCACTGCAGCCTACGCCATTGCTGGCGACTCACGGCAGCACAGCACCAAGTCAAGCTGTTGTTCATCATCTTAGCTGTAGAGGGCAAGCATCACTGGCCCTCATATGTGGGATCCGAACTGCAGCCCTTCTGCTCAGAGCTGGTGCTCCCAAGCCAGCTCGTAACTAGCTGAGCCACTCGGCCGGCCCTTCTTCCTAATTTTTAAATGATATCCTTACAAATATAAATCCCCTATGCCTGTTTCTATTTCTGGATTCTCTATGCTTGCTATCCCATTGGTCTATTTGACTATTTCTTAACCAATATCACACAATTTCAATTACTATTGATTTACAGGGTGTTATGACAGAAGGGCACATTCTGCCTCATTGTACTGCTTTATAAAAATGTTTTTGGCCATGCTATACATTTTTTGACTGAAAAATTATAGAATAAGCTCATTGAGTTCCACAATCTACTGTTTTTCCCCCTCTGGAGCAATTCAGTCTCTGTGATCAGGGAAATAATGACATTGTGATCAGTGAGACCTGAGTCCCGTGCTCTAATTTTTGAGTGCCTGTGAGAGCACATAACCTGAGATCCAGGAAAAGGATTTTGGTAGATAGGGTATGTTGTCAGAACTGTAAGGTAGGGAAAAAATGGGGTCTATTGCTTCCAAGGGCAGGAATGGCTATGAAGCATTAAAAACCATCCAATGCACACTACATTTTATTTTGTTTTTATGATCTGTATGGCACTGGGAGCCAGCCCAGGATGTGATTCTAAACAGTAGTCCTCCAAGAAGGAAGCCATAGTTACAAATGTGGAACATCACACACCCATAATTAAATTTGTTTTTCAACACGTCATTACTGTGGCAACCTTTAGGGTTGTGTTCTAAATATTTTTCCTACTTTCAATTTTTTAGTTATTAAGAGCATCCCATTAGTTTACATTAAAAGAAAGAAATTAGAAAGATGGATGAGGAATAAAGAGGCTTTAATAGTTCGGGAAATTCTATCAAGTATAATCAGGAAGGGGTTCTCTTAGAATTGAATTGGAATTTCAAGGTAACAAGTCCTATCAGTCTGTCCACAGTAAAATCAGCTTCACACCACCCTTACAGGTGAACAGTCAGACCCTGCATTTTAAAAGACCGCTTCATGAATCTCTGATTTGGGAGTCTACTGATGATACCATCGCTTTTCCTGTCTCAGGACCTATGTATATGCCCTTGTTAGTGCCTGAAAATTTCTCTGTCCTCTTCCTTCCCTTTACTTCCTTAACTGCAACTCATATGTTAAATGTTTTCCTGTTGTTTTTTTGAAATACCTGATGGCTTACAGTGACATTCAATATTCTCCGTAGTTTTGTCTACCACCCATTTATTTATTTTTGTCCTGCCTTTTCATAAACCACCCTAGTTGCCTAAATACACTCTTCCCTCCTATTGTTTATGCTTGTCACCTGCATAATTTTCCTCTTTCAACAGGAATCCTTCCACTAAGGAAGCATTATATATATGAGCGTGTGTGTGTGTGTGTGTATATATATATATATATATATAAAATACATACATATATATATATATATATATATATATATATATATTCCTACTCACATGTACATTTCTTGTACTTAGTCTCATTCTGAATAGAATTACAGGGATCTGAACATATGTATCATGGTTGGGACTGTCTGTATATTCAAGATGTTTCATCCAAGTGAATTTTTGTTACTCCAGGTAAGGACCAGACTGTATTTATTTGCATGCCTTCCATAGAACTTTGAGTGAGTAGCAAGAGATACTCAATGGCATTGTTTCTCAAACTTTAGCCTTCATCAAAGTTACCTGGAGGGCTTGCTAAAACACAGCTTTTGGGCCCAGCCCCAGAGTTCCTCCTTCAGAAAGTCTGGGATGGAGTCAGAGGATTTGCATTTCTAGCAAGTTTAGGTGATGCTGATTCTGCTGACTCAGGAAGCACACTTTAAACCACTGTTCTATGACAGTGTTTCAAATATGGTTGCACGTTAGAATCTCCTGGGGAGAGTTGAAAAAAAAAAAAAAAAAGACTGAAAAACTGCCTGGGCTCCATCCCAGACAAATTAAATGAAGATCTCAGGGGTGGGGTTTTTCTAATGAAAACAAACAAACAAAAAATTAACAACCACAGCTCCTCAGGTAGTTTTAACGTGCAGCTAGGGTTGAAATCCACTGTGTCACTAAAGAAGTAGAGTCTGGAACAAGAGAGCATGCTTTCCAGGAGACCAGGCCAAAGCAAACACCATAACCTAGCAAGCGTGAGTTAGGGGGGGGGGTGTCACATTAATGTGCTTATAGTTAAGGTGCTGGTGATAAGTCTGGGATGGTGTGTGAGGTGCTGTTTGTCCAACAAACTCCTAGGTGGTTACATCCATGAACCACACTGATGAGCAAAGAGTTTGGATATCCATGAAGAAACAAAGCTAGGGCAAGCAAGGGATGAGAAAGGCAGGTGGATAAACGAGACCAGGGAAGTGAAACAAGGCTGAAGAAACTGCATCCAATAAATACTACTTTAGAAATTCAAAAGTAGGAAGGAAGACAAAGTGCTGGGAGATTTCCTTGCACTGAAAATTACTTGAAAGCCATAGGTTTCAGATTTTAACTGAATTTTTGGAGAAAGCAATAATTGACAAGACTGGCCCAGACTAATTATGTAACTTCTATATGATTGAGGAGGCAGGCATGTGAGTAAAAAGGCAAATGCAGTTTCTAGTGGCACATCTTCACACAGCCCCAAAGAGATTTTATCAAAGTCCATGAGCTTTCTCCATCTTCTTAGTTGCCTTAGTTGAGAAGTAATTTCCATTGAAAAAATAAAAAAAAGATTTCACTTTATTCCCAGTAGTTGGCATTAAATTAGTCCTATAGAATGTGTTTGGGGACCAAGTTGATGAGCAGAGATTCTCTAAGCAGCAGGTATATCAGATTCATTTAATCATTTAACCACACACTAGGCACATATTTCAGCTTTCTTAGTTGGACTGACTTTTATTTGCAAAACACCTATCTGAAGGTACATTATAATGGATGTCTAATTGATGGTGCCTGTCAGATTTTTATGCTCTATAAATGCCAAGTACATTTTCCCCAGGTATGCTCTTCCCTGATCCATTTCTCCAAGTGAGCATCTGAAAGAAATTTAATTCTTTCAGGATTCTAAGCAGGGCCCACTTTCTCACAGATTTGAGAGCTTATGTTCGGAGTGGGGAGAATTATCGTCTCCAGACTCAGTCTACATCCGTTATACCCAGTCATCTCGCCTAGAAGGAATATGTGAGCGCAGGGAGGCAACTTTTACTTCACAGATATTCTGTCTCTTTCAGAAGAATGTGTGTGTGTGTGTGTGTGTGTGTGTGTGTGTGTGTGTGTATCCATGCGTGCATGCTCTCTACTTGTAGTGGTTTGATGGTGACTTCCCCAAGAGATATTTCCACATCTTGAAACTGTTAATATGATCTTTTACAAAAAAAGGGTCTTTGTCGATGTAATTTGTTTAAGGTTCTTGAGATGAGATCATCCCCTAGATTCGCCAGGTGGGTCCTGAATTCAATACTGAGTGTCCTTACAAGAAGCAGGAGAGGAGAAGACACAGAGAAGACAGGTGAACATGTGGCAGAGATGAGAGGAATACGGTCACAAGCTGTGAGACGCATGGAGCCACTGGATGTAGGAGGGGCCCGGAGCAGTTCTCCATAGACCCTCTGGAGGACGCTGGCTCTGCACACACCTTGATTTTGGAACTTCCACTGTCCGGAATTATGATCAACTAAGTTTCTGTTTTTTAAGTCATCCAGTCTGTGGCAATTTGTTATGGCAGTTCTAGAAAACTTATACGCTACCCAATAACCTGGGGCAGGGAGGTGGGGTGAAGGTTGCAGTGAGAAAAGGAGAAAAAAGAAAAGCCCCAGATCCTCCTAAAGGTCATTTTGTTTAAATTTTGTTTCCATGCAGTGGCTGTGTCCTCCAAAGGGGACTTCTGCTAACAATAGGGTGTCAACAACTCTTTACTAAGGCAGCCTTTCCTTACTCTCACCCTAAGCTTGAATCCAAATCCTGCTTGGTGGGGCCTGAAGGTAGGGGAATTCCATGGGTGGGTCGTGGAGAGTTGGGTGTTTGCATTGTAGGGTTGTAGCCAAAGTCTTCAGGTTAAAACACACCTCTGTGAACTAAAAAAATGCTTGAAATGTAAAAGAACATTTTCTGTGGGATTCCCTGTACACCAGCCCCTCTGGGTAGTGAATACTGTTACTTTTTCTCTCACAAAATAGGCAACTAGAGAGGGACTGAATTTCCTGGGGGAGTCCACAGCCCTGCAGGCGTATTTCTGATAGTCTGGTTGATGTTATTAGTGTTAACATAGCACCTCTTCTCTTTGGGGTTCAATTTCACTGTACAGTCATTAGTTTTTCTCTCTCAAATATTATTCAGGAATTCATGAAAAATTAAACAAAAAATGATTCAGATCTGGCTCATTTTTTTCCTGCCCTTACTGTGATCTCACTGCCATTCAAAGGCTGCCACTTCTCTACTATGAGTAAACTGTGCTTGATATGATTCTGAATGTTTCTGCTCCTACCTGGGTTGCCAGGAGGTGAGCAGCCTAACTAGATTGTATTGGGTTGTCGGAAAAGTCATGACGTATTTTTTCTCTGTTTTTCATTGCAAAAATGCGTCATGACTTCTCCAACAAGCTAATAGACGAGCTACCTGAGTTTAAATGACTCACTCAATTATATAACATTTGACTCCTATTGTCATGAGTATTCAGCACTAAGTGTTGATTACCAGCTATGGAGAATGATTTGGAATAACATAAAACTGGAAAGAGAAGCCAAGACCAGAGTCAAAGTCTGTAGAGCAAGGAAAACTTAGTCCATGGAATGGAATCTGGGAGCACAAACTATACAGATGATAATCGAGAAATCCTGCAGTCTTCAAGAATTGTGGAAGAATTTAAAGCCCAGGATGGAAACTGGCAACATCTGGGCCAGGCCTGATATATATATATATATATATATATATATATATATATATATATATTTGAAAAATTTAAACAATAGTCAAAAAGCAGTATATTTCAGACAATAATATGAATTTTTCCCTTGAAAAGATTTGGACAGCCTGTCAGCATTGGGCCTGCATTTCTGCATAGCCAGGAACTGGGTTATGGCTGCCCAGCTCAACGCAGGGTAGGGTCTAAGGCCCACTCTGTAATCTATCTGGCCAATCACATTAAAGCCAGATGTAGATAAAAGCGGAAGGAGCATTTGGCCTGGGGTGACTGGATAAGACCTTGAACAAGTTCATGAGTTAAAGCATCATAAGTTAAAGGAAAGGGTTACTAGTTGAATTCTATTTTCTAAGAAATGAATGTGAAGTTCTAAAATTAATGTTAATTTTGGTTCCTTTTTCCCAGCTCCCCTACTCTCTGGCCATACTCTAATCACTAATTTCGTGTGAGAGCTTAGTAAGTTACTTAATACTCCTGATTCTCTAGTGCCTCATAAACAAAATGGGAATAATTATAATACCTACCTCATAGAGTTTTTGTAAAGACAGAATAAGACAATATATGACAAGTGCATAACATAATGACTGGGACATAATAAGCACTTAATTAGTGGCTATTATTATAATTGTTATTATTAACAAAGTGATATTAATTGCTATAAATGACTGGAAATGGAGGGTTCAGACAAAGAACAAGATTCTGAGCAGCTTAGGTAACTGGTATGGGAGAAGATAATAGGAAAGTTAGTTACTGCTACATTACACTAGCCCTTGGGGGGAAAAACGTGTGGCGTTTAAATAAATTCCTTACTAACCTTTTGCATGGCTTCAGTAAAAATTATGTTCCATTTTCAAAGCAGGAAAGAGACAGTAAGCCTAGAAAAGTGCATTTAGAAGTTTGAAGAGTGCAAGTGTCTGAGGTGGTTGAGAAATGAAATTAACCCTTCACTGACCAGTGCTCGTTTTTCTGTTAAGATAAATGTTTTAATAAAAAGAGTTGTGATGGCTCATGGAAACAAGGTACTGACAGTGTCCTCTTATTTATTTTCTATTTGTCTTTTTCATCCAAGTCCATTTCATTATCAAATGTAACTTCTTTTCCTAGTCAATCTGCTTTTTGGTAAGATTGTTCTTAAAGCATTCAGTTTACATAATTAAGTATGGTTTTGTGGTTACCTTTTATATTTTAAGGTGAGAAACTCCATAGGGTCTTATTATTATTTTATTTATTTATTTTTTATTTGAAAAGATGGTGATTAACAGAGAGAAGCTGTAAGTCAGGACTCATTACAAAAGCATCTCATTATTTTTAATGATTAATTTCAATATTTCTGACTCTGCTGAGAGCAGGACTTTAAACCTGTCAAAGAGAAAAGCTTGTTAAAATTTGGTGGTCGGAAGCATATGACTTTCAGTCAAATTCTGTAGGATGGAATATTGAGTTTAAAGACAAAATGTTACAGGTTTACATGGACTTCACAGAGGAGCATTGACAGAAGGCATGCTTTCTTTGAAGGAATAATTAAATATGTTGTGATTCAATATTATTTGTATGTTTTTGAATTCTTCTGAAAATGAATAATTTTAAGCAAATATTCTCATATTTGAATCCACTGAACTAGTAAAAATTTTTCAGTTTCAAAAACTGGCCAAATCATCTGATAGCTCTAAGATTTGACCTGGAATCTTAGAAATTCCCATTTTCTTCTTGACCTTTGGGATGTAACTGTTGTTAAAATTTAGAAAGGCACTGAGTTTGTCCAAATTATTATTTTTTTCAATAAGATGAATTGTATGGAAAGAGTTCATACATTTTTAGAGCAGGGAAAAAAGAGTAATTTAAAGAAGATAAGAAGAAAGATAAAAGAGAGGAGGGAAAGGAAAAATAAAATACACATCAATTGCTTATCACAGACATCATGGAAGTAAACCACCTTGCAGCCAATATCTGCACTCTATTGTTTCCATAGCTTTCAAAGAGAGAAAGAGAATAAGGCAAGAGATAAAGCAGTAATTCACCTTTTCTTCAAGCATGATTTCACTATTTGTGTAATAATTATTGAACATCTGTTATGTAATGTTGTGCTTGGTGATAAGAATATATAGCAAATAAGACAACATTTCTATATAAAATTATAGTGTGTGTGTGTGTGTGTGTATGTGAGTGTGTGTGTGTCTGTGTCTGTGTGTCTGTGTGTGTGGGTGGGAGTAGGGGATACCAAGTGGGGAAAAATGGTGAGGAATGGGCAAATAAGAAAGTAGAGGAATAAAATAGAGAGGAAATACACACAAGCCATCCCAGTGTAGCTTAGTACTATTGCTGCTTTGAATAGAGAAAAATACACTCAAAAAATAAATGCATTAAATACTTGAGAACAAGAGTCATTCAGCTTAAGTGGTCAAACTAAGTTAAGAGAAAAAAAATCAATGGAAAGAAAGAAAGAGAGGAAGGAAGGGAGGAAGGGAGGAAGGGACAAAGGAAGGAAGAAAGCAAGGAAAGACAGAAGGAAGGGAGGGAGGGAGGGAGGAAGGAAGGAAGGAAGGAAGGAAGGAAGGAAAGGAAGAAGAAAGAAAAATATCACCTATGTAAGCACCATTTTTGCCTCAAAGTCTTTGTGGTAAATCTTGAGAAACAGGATTTTGCATATAGAAATATCATAAACCTGGGTCAGGCAGGGGTGTGAAAAGCCCATAAAGTTGGTACTAGATGGCTCTGCCTGCTCCAAACCTAGAAGATTAATGTGTAGGTTCAATCTCTTGTTGATTCTTCAAATTCCTGGACCAACACATTTTAAGACCCAAAAGATATATTCTAATGAAAAGTTTATTACAAAATTTGTAATATAACCAATTATATTTTTATTTTCATGTTCTTTCTGTTTTCCTTGTGTTCATTAACAGACATTTAAAAAGAAATGGATTTTTGTCAACTTTAAATTTCACTTTGTATGACCAGAAATAAGCATTTTCCCCATATTATGTTTTAATGACAACCTTTCAGTGTACCCTCTCCTAATGAGTCATAATTTAGCTTGATAACTTAAAATACTGACATATTAGTCATTAGTTGTTACTATTTTAATTGTATATACTTTTAAAAATAAATCCAGAATGTCAGAGCTATATAGCAATTATTTTCAATGTTTTTTCATTTCTCTATAATTTAAAAATCATAAAGTGAATGTAATTTTGTTATTTACACATAATTTTAGAATAATTGTGAGAAGGCATGATATAATTATTATTCAACATGTTTAGTTTTGCTAAATAACGTTTCTAAGGTTGATAAATTTCTTTGTGCATGATATATGAGACCCACTTATCAAGCAATTCTTTGATCAGAGGTATTCATGTGTGAAAAATTTGTAAAGTTTGTCAGTGTCATATGCAATTCAAGCACAATTTTATTCATATATGACCAGTTTTGGCTTAAAAGCCCACCCATTTTTTACTCGTCAAAAATTTTTAAGCCTATGGTATGTGCAAGACATTATACTAACTGCTATGAAGTTTATCAAGACAAATCAGAATTCAACTTCTCCCCTCAAAGGATTTACAATCTATCATATAAGTATATGTAAATCTATACATGCATACGTATTAAACACCAAAGTGAAAAATATAAGTAGACTTTCATAATAGGTATAAAGGAATAACTTGAGCTTCATTCTCCAGGTGTATCCCATAGCTTGTGTCATGTATACCATGTGTTGGCACCTGTTATTGAATGGAAGTATTACATCTTCTGTAAATTAAGCAAATACTGATTGATATCAGCCATCATGAAATGTCTCTGCCCAAGGAATGTATGTAGCAGGAAGGTCTCAGTGTCCAGGTCAGATAAATAGATTCGGGGAAAGTCTGTGGATCCCTAGTAAGCATACATTTAAAAGACAAAATTCAGAAGTAAATATTACAATGAATTGTAATAAGGGTGATGGAAGGACCCACTCACCAGAGACCAATGCCCTATCTCTGCACTGGCTGTACATGGCCTGACTCATTAGGGAAGGTGTCCCATTTATAACTATTAAAAAATCCCCATATTGAGCCAGGTAATGAGGGTTGGTATTGAACCCAGATATTCTATTTTTGTTTTCGAGTTGGCCAAAATTGATTAGTTCAGAAAACAATTATTCAGTTGTTTCCGCAGCAGTGTTCTCTTTATTAAAATTAAATTATTTCGGAGCTGTACTGGGTTGAATTGTGGCCCCCGAAGACATACTGAACTCCTGACCTCCAGGACCTCTGAATGTAACCTTATTTAGAAATAGGGATTTTTCTGACATAATCAGTAAAGCTAAAGTTACATTAAATTAGGGTGGGCCATAAATCCATGACTAGTGTCCTTATGCAGAGAGGGAAATTTGGAGACACATAAAAAGGAAGGCCCTGCCCAAACAGAGGGAGAATGTGGACTGATGCAGCTACAAGCCAAATAACACCCAGTATTGTCAGAAACCACCAGTAGCTAGAAAGGAAACATGGAACAGAATCTCCCTCAGAGCCTTCAGAGATAGCATGGTCTACTAATACCTAGATTTCAGATTTCTATATCTCAGAATTGTGAGAGAATAAATTTCTGTTGTTTAAAGCCACCCGGTTTGGGCCACTTTGTAACAACAGCCCTAGAAAAGTGGTATTGGAACCAAGAAATGGGAAGGAGATGGGTGGTCTCTATCATGTTTCCTGCCTGACCTCAATCTCCAAAAAACGGACATTTATGTTAAAGAATTTTATATCAATTATGCTTATTATTAACAGCCTTCATAGGTCAGCTGGAGAAAATTATGATACTGTTTTCTAGAAAAATTAGGCTCTCTCATTGTCCTCTGCCTACATCTTCTGGAATAGAATATCCATGGGGATACTGCATCTTACTGAAAATCAGTGACCACACTGGAGACCCAGTGTCACCTGTAATCCCCTTTCTTGGGCTTCAGAAAAGGTGCCCTGGCTAGATCTTGGATATGAGACCTTAGAAAGATTTACTTAGTATCTAGTATGGCTTGGCTAAGTGTTTCTCGGAAAGTGCAATGGACTCGGAAACAATAGACTGTAATTTGATCCCTAACTTTGTTATTTATTAGAAAGTGACCTTGTACTTGCTGAGGAAACTATCTAGACTTTATCAGTAATATGAAGGTTTTGTAGGAGGTGAACTTTAATGTCCCTTTTAGCTTTCTGATTCAAGGCTTAGTTGATGAATAATTTCCCTAAGAAACATTAAGATTCTGAGTTATGCAACTAGAATTTATACTTTACTCACCTGTGAGTACAGGCTTCCAAATAATTTTAATTAGTTCTTGTTGAATTATGAAGTGTATTTTATTTATATTTTGTAATAAGTGAATATCAACTCTTACTTTTAGATTTTGCTAAGAATAAAGGGAAAGGAAGTAATTTGAATTTCAAATTTCTAGCCCATCAAATATGAAATGAATATTTAAAAATGAACAATAAAATTAGGCTACATTTTTGAAAAATATTCCTGCTTGCTACAGTCAGAATTATACAGCCACGACCTTTAAAATAAAATACAGAGTTTCAGATAATTGCAGTAGTTGTAGATTATAGTTTCTGCAGAATTCTGCCCAAAGTGATATATGCCCATTCATCTTTCCTTTCAAAGAACAACAAAAAATTCCTTTAAGTCAGATGGGTGTTCTGGAATGCTAAAATAATATGAATGGCTCCCACTCTTCCATATTAATATGGATTTCCCTCAGGAGTTTATAATCTTTGATGCCCAATCATGCTTGACTGGCAGTAGATTTGCATCAGAATATGATTAACAATTGGAAAGTCTGGGAAGAACTCTGACTTTCTTCCCAGATGCTTGGTTTTGCTTTCTCGTCAGATCACATGCTATATTGAGTGGTATGTTGGTGGCAGAATCAAGGTAAAAGGAGTGTAAGTTTCTCACAGCAAATCTGATTTTGCTTGAGATAGCATAACACGTGTACATAATGTACACAATGATTACTCCACCTATTGGGGCACGGTTGGACAATTAGTTCACAAACTCATCCTAGAAAAAGTGCTACATACCTCATTGCTGAATATCACATGGTCACCTTTGAGGTACTCCCCTTGGTAAGCTATCTACTGATGCCAGAGCCTTGTCCATCCTTTAAAGCAATTTGGGAACTCTTTTTCTGGAATGGCCATCAGAGCTGTCATTGTATTACCCCAATGTACTGAATGTCATAAAAATGTCTTCTTTTCAACATTTCCTTTATCTTTGGGTAAAGAAAGAAGTCATTGGAGGTCAGATCAGGTGAGTAGGGAGGGTGTTCCAATACAGTTATTTGTTTACTAGTCAAAAACTCCCTCACAGACAGTTCTGTGTGAGCTGGTGGTGCATTTTGGTGATGCAAGAGCCATGAATTGTTGGCGAAAAGTTCAGGTGGTCTAAATTTTTCACGCAGCCTATCAGCACTTCCAAATAGTAAACTTGGTTAACTGTTTTTCCAGTTGGTACAAATTCATAATGAATAATTCCTCTGATATCGAAAAATGGTTAGCAACATCATTGCAGCAAGTTCACGAACTTAATTGTCAGACCGTGTATATTAATGTCATGAGAGCAACAATGGTTATCACATAATTTGCATGATAAGGCAGAAGGGAGGCAGTGTCCCTGGAAAGATTCAGACAGTCCAAGTCAACACATAGTGTTTCTCAGTCTTAGTCATCTTCTCATGCCTTGAACTTATCCACATTCATTAGTGAAGTAACAGCATTCTCTGTTTCCTTTATATGCATATTTTATTCTGTTGCCCCAAATCTAGTAAAAATCAATCTTTAACTGATACAACAAATTCACGAGAGAGATACAAGGGAACCTTGTAACCCACTATAGACTCCTTGGCATTTGGACTCCCAATAGTGTCTGCATGCTCCTCTACAGTGGCAAGTTTTTTGCTAAGTGTATTCTAGCAACACCATGAAAACATCTCCTTCTCAGTGAAATAATGACACAGTAATGAAGATTCCTGCTGCATAATGAGCCCAGGGGTTAACAAAGGCGCTTAATCGTTAAGAGCTTGGACTCTCCAGAGCCACACTACCTGGATTTACTCAGCTCTGCCGCTTACTAGCTGTGTGACCTTGAACAATTTACTTAATCTCTCTGTAGATTGCATGCCATAAAATATAGAATGGAAATGATAAGAGGCCCTTCCTCTGAGGACTGAGTTAATACATGTAAAGCACTTAGAACAGTATTCTTAACATAATAAGCACTTGATAAATCATAGCTGTTATTATTAATGAGAGTTTAAAGATGGGTAACTAGAGAAGCAATTTTGGGGAAGGAACATAAGTGTACATCATCTACAAACATCCCAGGGAGCAATTATATAAAATTTTACAGTTGAATCTTGCAGTTTGAATATTTTACATTTTTGAATAGCAAGTTTGAGATTCTCGTTGTGGTTGGTCAGCCAAGAGCATATTAAATTGAATTTTGAGTCTATATTTTTGCACTCATAGCTAGCTGTTTCAGAGCTGCACTATGAAGCTCAGGCAGCACATAGAAGTTAAATTATAAACTCCTCTTCTTTCCTCTTACTGAAGAATCATGTGGATAAATGAAAGCTAGCAGAAGGGTCAGAGCAACTTTGAGAGGCTCAAGAGTATAGTTGAGTAGGAAACGGTCATCTCATTGGCACCACTTGTAGCCTCAGTCACAATCAGGGAATGGAGAGGAGTAGTAACATAGGGTAGACAAAGGACTACATGAGTGCAGCAGAGGGGCATCTGAAGTCCCCTGAAATAGCATAGGTCTCCTATACATTTATAAGCACCTTTCAATTTTATATCCCACATATGAGTGAAGTCATGTGGTTCTTGACTTTTTCTGTCTGACTTATTTCACTTACCAAATTAATCTCAAGATCCATTCATGTTGTCGCAAATGACAGTATTTCGTCTTAAACTGAAAACAACAAAGGAACAAGACAAAGAAAAAAACAAAAGCTCATAGACATAGACAATGGTTTAGTTGTTACCAGAAGGTAAGGGGGGAGAGGGGTGGTAGAAGAGGGAAAAGAGGATCAAATATATGATGATGGAAGGAGAACTGATTCTGAGTAGTGAACACATAATGCAATATATAGATGATGTATTATAGAATTGTACACTTGAAACCTATGTAACTTTACTAACTATTGCCACCCCAATAACTTTTAATAATAATAAAAATATATAAGTACCTTATATCATGACGTAGTGGTCAAAGAAAAATGTATGTTGAAAAGTGTATTTGAATGTTGCCACACCACTTTACTTAGTCTTGTGAGTGGTCCCCAGTAACTAGAGAAACCATCCCAAAGTCAGGAAGGTCGTTGTTCTCCTGTTTGAGCCTGTTTGAGGTTGTCAGTCATGAGCCACCTGCTCAATAGCCTGACCAAGGGCAGCCTCTGTACATCCCTACCCTGGCTGCTTCTCACCTGCACATTATCTCAGCCAAAGCGAAACAAGCTTGTTCTTTTTCTGCACCCTTTATCATTTCTTTGCTTGTGAAGCTGCCCGTGACTCTGCCAGAGATCACACAAGCCTCTTCCCAGATATGAAGCTGCTGGGTCTGTTATTACTTTCCAGCTTCTGAGCAAAGGTGGAGGTGACTCACGGCCTCTTCACATCTGTCAAAGAAAGAAAGGCAGCTATCTGTGGGAATGACAGGAGTAAACTTATGTAAGGCAGAACTTACAGAATACGTGATTGGGGGAATTTGTTAGGAAGTTGTCTGAATAGTAGGGACACTGACATTCTTATTGTGAGCTGCTGGTCCTAGGAACACAAGCCCTGTGATACCAGGTGATCCCAAGAAAATGTGCTTGTTCCAGTGGAAGAGAACAAGGCTGAGTGGTACACTGGGGGAGTGATTTAGCCCAACTGCCCTCACTCAGACATTACTGTGGTGTATTCATACGGTAATGCATTTTTCTTTTTTACTTTATGTAGAACTTTATTAAAATGCATATAAGAAATAATCTTACATAAATTTATGAACCTGCAGGGCATGATTTTTTTTAATTAAAGTTTATTGGGGTGACAATTGTTAGTAAAGTTACATAGGTTTCATGTGTACAGTTCTGTAATTGTACATCTGTTCTGTATTCTGCCATAAGAAAAGATGAAATAATGCCATTGTTGGATGGATGGACCTTGAGATTATTATGCTAGGCAAAATAAATCAGGCAGAAATGGTTAAGAATCATATGATTTCACTGATATTTGGTGTATAAAACTGAAAGCAACAAAGGAACAAGACAAACAAATGAAGAAACAAAAACTCTGTGTCTATACACAGACAACAGTTTAGTGGTTATCAGAGGGTAAGGGGGTAGGAGTGTGGTAGATGAGGGTAAAAGGGGTCAAATATATGGTGATAGAAGGAGAACTGACTCTGGGTAATATGTTTTTAAATTTGGGGAGACACAGAGTCTAGGGGAGTGACTTTTGTTTTGGGAGCCTAAATAGAATAGCATAAACTCATGTTTCTGGTCATTGGAGACTCTATATATCACTAAACTTGAACATAATTAGGTATCTTAACATACAGATGATCCGATCAGAACCTAGTTAGTGAGCTTATTTGTGATCATCAGTATTTAAAGTTTTACTCATCCCTGAGCACTTCATCAACATCTAATATCTACCTCCCTTCTGTTTCTACCCCTAATGCATAGCTCTATGATAGACATTTAGCATTTTTTATGAGTAGGTGAATGAATACATGGATATAAAATTACTATTCTACTTATACAAACATTGCAGTAAGCAGATTAAAAATCTAAAAAGTAGGAAAAGTTAAACACATTGTGATTTTCCATTATATTTTATTTCTGAAGTTGACATAATTTGGCTTCTAGGAAAAGGAGTACCTAAGGGAAGAAAATGTGACATTATCTCATTTTACAATAGCAGAACTGAACACCTGCTCATTTTTTTTTTAAAGATTTTTATTGGGGAATTGGGATGGGAACAGTGCTGGGGAATTGGGGGAAGGGGAACAGACAAGTTGCTGTCCTTTTGTTCTTCAGTCTAGTTGTGGAGGATGTTGTTTCACTGGCCCAAGTTGGCACCATCATTGTGCTCTTCCTGGGTGAGGGAGATTGGTCACCAGCTTCTGGACGGCCGCTCACGGTGGCTGCTGGCCGCTCACGCTGGCTGCTGGCGACATACAGTAGACCATGGCAACCCACAGCCACGGGGGCTGCAGCCTGCGCCATCATGGGCGACTCATGGCAGCCCAGTTCCAGGTTGAGCTGTTGTTCAGCATCTTAGCTGTAGAGGGCAGTGTCACTGGCCCTCATATGTGGGATCCGAACCGGGGTCCTCTGGCGTCCCAAGCCAGTTCTTAACCATCGCGCCACTCGGCCAGCCCCCTGCTCATTTCTTTTAACAATGAAAACCTAGACCTACCAATCAGAACCATATAATGGGTATTCAGGAAAGACCTGGAGTTTTTCATTTTTGACTAAAAGGAGAATTTAGAATGCAGTTTCTCACCTGCCCTCAAGTGTTAGAATGAAATAAGTGAGCATATTCACAACCTGTAAAGTTGCATGTATGTGAAAGACTGTTTGAGGGAGACAGAACCAGAAAGGGCCAGAGTTGGAAGAAACTTACAGTTTCTCCTCACGAATCTTACCTCCCAAATGTGAAAACTGGGGTCGAGGGGGGGGCAGTCACACAACATATCTACACAACAGAATAAATACTGTTGCAGCTATCAAAGCAAGAGTTACAACTGAGGCTCATCACAGAAAAGGACATATGATACAGTAAATAAAAAGTAAAATACTAAATTTTGTTTATGCTTTAATTGTAAGTACGTAAAGTTATGCTCATGGAAAAGGTGCCCAGTTATTGGTTTTCTAATTTCAAGCACTCTCTGATGCAGGATTTAGGAAACATTTTTCTATAAAGGGCCAGATAATAATTTGTTTTGGTTTGGCAGGCCAAGAGGCCACATACTCGGCCTTTGCAGCCTGAAAGCAGCCTAGACATTATGTAGGTGTCTGAGCATGAGTGTGTTCATGGGCTGTGCAAAATAACGGATGGCTAGAGTGGTTATCATGGCCACCGTGTGACCGCCCATGCTTCATTTCTTTAACAGATACCTGTTCATTCAACAAATATTATGTACCAGGCATGGTGCCATGTACTGAGACAAAAAGGGAAATGAAATCAGAGCCTCAGGTCCAAGTATGCCACAGTTCAAAGTGTCGTCACGGCCTTCCTTCTAAATGAAAAAGTCATTCATGAATTATTTTTCTCTTTATCTTGTTGACATATTTCTAGCTGATATAAACGGAAGGATAGGCTCCTTGCTCCAACATGCCTTAAGACTCTGGGCATGGAAGGAATGCAAATGAGTCAAGTATGCTATGAGCCTACATGGATGATAATTCCACACTGAATATCATTTACCTCATAATATGGGGTTGATATTATTGCTTAGCTCTGCAAAGGAAGAAGAGAACTCAGCGTTAATGTTGAAATTTGCCTTCAAAGACAATGGAGTCAGTGAATTACAGAATCCCTGGGATCCTTTATGGAATAGTCATGCTTGGCAAATCCCCGTCTGTGTACTATTATTGCTCAAAGAGAGTTCAGGGGATATGGAGTAAGTGCTGCTAGAGAGGAGATAAGGCTTCAGAAAAGAAGGGTGCAAACAGAGGCTTGCATTTTTACCAAGAACTCAATTGTGTGAGTGCTAATGAGAATACAATCTAAGTTTAATCAGGAGTGCGGTGTAGAAGTGGGGCCAGTACAAGCCTAAAACATTCTGATGGCTCTGAAAGAGGATGCTCTACCTGCTGGAACTTGGGCAAAAGTTCTTATCAAATCATGTTGTGAGTCTTAAAAATGTTCAATAAGTACATGCTGGTCATCTGTTGTATTCTTAAGTCAGTGACTTCTTGAGGTTTGAGGGAGAGAGAAAAAATATGTTTCGCCTAAAAGATGATGCAATGGTAATTTAGCATCTAAAGGAGAGAATGCTGGCCATGAGCTTCTTTACCCCATGTACAAGGTTTGTTAGCTCTCCTCCAGTTCAGATGATTTCAGATAATGGGAAAAACCACCTCAAAAATCCCTTCCATCCCACATGAAGTCATGTCTGAAAAATGAGCAGTGTATTATGGAGACACCTGCACTCAGAAACACATGTGCTCATCAAAAGGCAGGTATGTTTAAGGGTCCTTCAAAGTGATGAAGAGAGGGTTATACCTGCCGGTCCTGTGATGTTTTATAGCTACACATAAATGTTGTATCCTAACATTGATAAGTTTGTCTTTGAAAAAGGACCCCTACCCATTTAGTGCTCACCATTCACTTTGTTGTGTTGTTTCCAAGGAGCAGTAGAGAGAATGCTCACCTGGGCTGCATCACAAGTTCCCACTTTTGTGACCTTGGACTTGTCACCAAACCTCTCTATGCTTTGTTTTCTTATTTCTAAAAGGGATGAAAGGAGTACGTACTTTATGAGGTTGCGAGAGTAAAGGAAGGCAAAGCACTTGAAGCATCTGACAGACAGCATTTTTCATAAAAAATTAGGAACTATTAATAGGAATACCAATAAAAATATATTTATGGGTTGCAACTAAAGTTTAAGCAACAATTCTGTCCTTATTCTGAAACTAATTTCCAAACTTTTCTTGAATTAGTGGCATGATAATAAGACATTGGATATTGTTAACAATCCTGGAGCCAAAAATTTGGACATTTAAAAAAAATATTTTGTCACTTAGAGGATGCTCTGTCACTAACGATTTTTGGTTTAGAGATAGAGTTCTTCACATAATATGTGTTACATTATTTATCAACCAAATAGGGCCATTTGAAAAAATGAAAAGGATATTAAAATATTGAAATTGAGTAACTTTTAGAATATTTATTTATTGACCAATACATTAGATTGTTTTTACAGACCTATATGATATTTATATTAAAAAATTTTCAGACATAAAATTCTTTCTAAAAATAAAAGTAGCATGTTCGTTTTATTAAAGCAAAAAAAATCTGCTTTATATTGATTATCTGGATAGTAAAAACATAGCATAAGCAGTTTAATTATACTTGGTATACATTTTCATATTTTAATCAAATTTATGTCTGTACCAGTGTCATCATACCATACTGCTGGTATATTTCTGAAAAGTACGTTCATTTGTAATAGGGTCTTATCTTATTATTTTTCATAAAAATATGAAATCTTAAAAATATGTAATCGTCAAAGTTTCATTTTATGGTTAATAAATTTGAAATTATTGACACTTTTTTTTTTTTTTTTTTTTTTTAGCTGAGCCATCCTGCTACCTGTTGGTAGCTCAGCGGCTGCTCAGCTCGGGCTGGACTCGAACCGCTTTTGCTCAGAGCTCAAACTCTTGAGCGAGCTCTTAACCAACTGAGCCACTCGGCCAGCCCCTGAAATTATTGACACTTTCAATTGACTCTCTTCTGTACACCATTATATTTTTAATTGAAAAAATACTGTTTTAACGTATGCTAACTTCCCTCCTAAACTCAGAGTAAACTCTTTTAAATAGAAAATATTCTCTATATTAATTTTTCACATTAAAATATAACAAAATATTTCAACCCAATATTTTTCATTAGGTTTGGTTTTTGTTTGCCTCTCTTCTAGCTTCTTTTTCAACAAATATTATTATGATACTTTTTTCTAGTAATAATTATTTTATTGGTTTTCTAAATATTGATACTTCAAAATCATTGGATTTCTCATTTTTTATTCCATTCTGCCATTGATCATAAATATAGCAATTTAAAAATAAATTCTCTCTCCAAAAAAAAAAAATAGCTTCACTTTATCAAAATATACTTTGCACATTTCAAGGCACAATTGAAGAATTTTAAAATTAAATCTTGTTATTTTCTATGTTCTTTATGTTTCCTTTATTTAGTTCCTCCCTTAATTTTATAAGTATAAATTTCAACATTCCCTCTTTTCAAACTTTGTTTTAAATAACAAATACATTAAAAGCATCAAAGGCTAAGTTTTTTTTTCTATTTGTTGAATGATTTTATTCAACATCTCCAGTAATTTCAAACAAACTGGAACCAAAATACAGATGAAAAACTCATCTGCCCCCAAATTAGAAATTGCTACTATCATAGAACATTTAGGATAATTTACAAAGTAACTTTTCAAAGTAGCAAACATTTCTAAAATCTGATTGAATTTTAGAATCCAAGAAGCAAGGTGAAGTGCCTACTTTCAAGTTAAAGTAAATTTTGTATTCAAATTCTTTAACATGAATTGTGTAGTTGAGTTTCTAACAACCATGGCTTCCCCATTGCTTGGTAAAATATTGCATGTAGATTAAGCACAAATATGAATGATGTGTTTACCATGACCAATTACAGGTAATGTCCGGCTCCATAGAATTACTAATGTAGTAAGAATATTATTTTTACCTCTAGGAAAATTAGTATTTATATTACTATCTTCAATGGTCAATATTTTAATGGAAAATAATAACATTCATAAGAATATAAAATGTTTTACTTTCAACATTGTGATGGTTAATTTTATGCATTAAATTGTCTGGGCCATGGTGTCCAGCTTTTGATTTGATCATTGATCAATTGGTGTCCATTGATCAAATACTCCAGATGTTTCTGTGGAAGTGTTTTTTGGATGAGATTAACTTTTAAACCAGTGGACTTTGAGTAAAGCAGATTATCCTCCATAATGTGGGTGGGCCTCATCCAATCAATTGAAGGCCTTAATAGTCAGAGTCTGGCCTCCTTCACAAAAGAAGGAATTCTGACAACACATTGCCTTTGTACTTGAACTTCAACTCTTCCTTGAGTCTCCAGCCTGCCAGCCTACCCTACAGGTTTTGACTTACCAAGCATGCACAATTATGTAAGCTGATTTCTTAAAATAAATCTCTCTTTATATATATACACATATCCGTTTGGTTCTGTTTCTTTGGAAAACCCTAACTAACACAGACACAATAAACTTTAAAGCTCTATGTTGATTCCATGGATTGAAGGAAAAACTAAATGAAACTACTTTTGCAATTAACTTTCTATTTGATGAGTCTATGATACTAGTATAAAAGTCGGCTCACTGGAGCTGGCCAAGTGGCGCGTTGGTTAAGAGTTAGCTTGTGAAGCCAGCTCTGAGCAGCGGGCCCCTGGCTCAGATCCACATGAAGGCCAGTGATGCTGCGCCCTCTACAGCTAAGATGGTGAACAACAGCTCGACCTGGAGCTGGGCTGCTGTGAGTCGCAGGCAAAGCATAGGCTGCAGTGGGACTGGCCAGGAGCAGGTGTGAAAAAAAAAGTGGGTTTATTTAACTGTTTGCAAGTTCTTGTGCTATTCAAGCCAATAAATTAACAGCTGTCACTTTACATTTTGTCCTTGCACTTGAAAACTTAGAATCAAAAGTGAGCAAGATTAACTTAGGATAGTAATTTGATCTAAATAAAAAGGCGAATTTCATAGAATGTTATGTAGACACATCTTCTATTGCTACATGTATTAACTCTTATAAATCTTGGCCCTCGTGTATAGTCATGTTAAATTAACTATAATACTTGAAGTCCATGGAGATTTTTTGTTAAGCAGACGTGCGTTCTCCAGTTTTACATGACCAGTGATATTATTAAAATTCCCAAGGTGGATGGAGAATAATGACATATATTTTGTGAAAGTTACACCACCAACTTTCTTGAGAAGCAGCAATCCAATTATTAATTTTCATTCAACATGTACTTTTTTCATTAATTTTTCCTGAAATGATTTATTGTAAAATAAAAACAATATGAGTTATAGTTTTACACCATATAACAATAAAAGCAACAGACATCAGGCTATTCTATCACTTGCTGGTTTGACTCTATTTTTCACTCAGATTTCACATATACCTTTCCAACATTTCCTACAATTTTTATTGGTCTTGCTGACAAACATTTTGGTGGCTTGGGCGTCTCAAGGCCATGGAATTGGCCGTGGCCATGCTGAAAGTGGAGGCTCCACCAAGTGGGTCAGCAGGGGAAGCAGCACCAATCCTTCTCCCATCTTCAAAAGAGATGTGAGGGGTTTCTGAATGTCCTTGATTTTATCAGCAAGAGCACAGCATGCTCTATCCTAAAGAGTTAAGTTAAAGTTATGTTGCATTTGAAAAGAGTTGGGGAAAAATATAAAGAATTGCTGCTTGCCTTTAAATTTAACTCCTGGTTGAAGTGAGAATTCTGTTCCCTGAACATATGTCTCACACATACTAAGAGAGATGATGGCAGACACTCACAGTACAGAGTGGAGAACTCCCAAACTCATACCAGGCTGCTTGAATGCAAGTATTAAAAATTAGCGTTGTTGAAAAATGAAACGTCTGGGACAAATGCCAAACCAGGAAGACATCAGGGCAACAGATGTAGATTGGGACTGTCCCTGGCACACGGGGACATGTGGTTAGCCTATGTATGAATCACCATGAGACCTTCTGAACTACTGCCACTCACCAATGGTTTATCTGATACATATGTAACATATTTGTCACTTTCACCACTTTCAAGTACAATTTTCTCAGTTCTTATTTCCATAAAAATTATGCTCTTCATATATCTTCTTAAAATATCTTTACTGCTTGTGTAGTTGTCGGATATCATGAGAATAACAATATGATAAAATACTTCAAAATCAAGTCCAAACTCAGCAAATGTAAAAAGTAGACTAAGCTAAAATCTGATTGTTGTTCATGATTCACCCACCAACAGGTGTGGGCAGAACTAATGCATTTTGCTCTGGAACATAACTTTATTTATCTGTGTGAAAGTAAATAAGCTGACAGTTTTACTAGGAAGGAAAAATCTTGTTTTAATGCTATTGAGTAGATTACACAAGAAATTCCAACCACGTGAAGTTACATCTAAGGAGAGTTTAGAGAATATGACCCATCGGAGATGCTCAGTTACAAACCTGTCTGTGTCCACAAACTGAAAACCAGAGCCTTTCATAAGAAGGAGAATCTTTGCTTTTTATTTTTCTGTCAAATGATCCTTCTGCACTTTTCTGATAGGATAAATCTTGTGTTTCAAGATTGGAAGTCATGTCTTTCATTACCTACTCTCTCCCCCATGTTTTCATTATACACCTTGTACATGTAACAAATCAGTCATCACTTTCTCTCATAAATACTTGTTCATGTTCTGTCTTCCATTAGACTCTCTCCAGGGTAAGGCTGTGGCTGAACATTCCTTGTAAAACATAGTAATTAGCTCAAGACATGTTTGTTGAAAAAACATCAAGTTTGCATACTGTTTGATCATAACTGTCCTACCAACCATCTTTAATGATTGCCGGGTTTTTTTAATATTGAAATTAACTTATAAAAATTGTGTAGACTCCAAGTAGTTGGACTCCTAGTAACCATAACTTCAGACAAAAACAGTATCAAAAGCTATTCTGATTACAGCAATACATTTAAGTAAATGTATATGCAGACAGCATTGGTATAATTTTTAAAAACTAGTGATACACATATGTGTAAGACCAATTGTTCAGCATATAATAATTGGCTTACATATAAGATTCTAGAAGCCTGATAATAAATATTTTGCTCCTAAGGGGTCTTTGGTATCATCGGTGAGGAAGACAATTCTGCATCAAAAAAGGGGTTACATCTACCTGCAGAAACTTTGTCTCTTTCACATTACAGATCATCAGACTCACAGTGTTGGATTTATGATGCTCTACTAATAGTTTTCACACACACACACACAAAAGTATAAAACACTTTTTTCTTTTTTACTTACTATCTACACAAAAGAATCATTCATTTCATATTTAAAATTATTTACTAATTTGTCTTTGAGGCTGCCTTTAAACCATCAACATTTTGGGTAAGTGAAATTGGCTTTTTCCCATAACAATGGCTTTCTTAAAAAAATTATAGAACATTATGTGTTTCAGGGGTAAAACATATCTAAGGCATCTTTTGTCAATAATGTTAGGCTTTTCCTAATCAGAGCCCCCATTTGGTGTCTTCAAAATTTAAATGGTGTTTTTAAGTGTAAAATCTACATCTGCCAACATATAGAACAGGTTATGTTTCTATTTGAAGTGAAATTTGAGTTCACCCTATTATCTAGCATCATAATACCTCTCTGAATTATTGTAAGTCGTTCATCATCTTAGAAGTAAATAATTTTCTTGATGTGTTGTAGGGAAAATACATCAATACAGAGAAGGATGATGGCATGATTATAGTAATTATCAAATGTAACATGGGTAGTTGCTACCATTTAATTATGTTCTAATTCATTATAGAGCTAGTAAAAGTTGCATTAGGGAAAATATACAAGATGAACTAATGTTAAGGAATTTTTTGTTCACAGGAAATGAGAATAAAAGGCTTTAAAGTAGATTTGATTTACAATCTTTTTGGCTAACCACTAGGGTAAATTTTAATTACTTACATTATGGTTTTGAGAGAGATTAAAATAACCTTCAACTGTGAACAGTATTGTAAATAGTCATCTATAAGATGAGAAATTAAAGAAGATAATAGATTTGAGAACTACCAAGTTTTCAAAAAGTTATGATAATTTATGCTCTAGATTATCATTTTCCTTTACTAGACCCTGGATTATGCAAAGGCAGAAAGCTCATTATTTCTTTTTTTTCTCTAATGCCTAACAAAGTGCCTGGTATATGGAAAGGAATCTGTAGTGTGCTGAGTCTGAGTCATGCTGGTTTGAGAGAGTTGGTTTTTAGATTTTCAGGAACTGTACAGGCTGTTTTGTGTTAATTTGAAATCAGGCACAGCGGGAGTATTTATACCATAGAATTAGGCATGGAAAAGGCTTTTCCCCCAGAAAGCAGGTTATTACACATTTGCTAGTGTGCCACCAGAAAGCATTGAATAAATGTGAATGAACAAAGAATGAGTGAATGGTAAAAACGTGACACAGTGATGTTCTGCAATTAAAAATAAATGCAAACCACGCATGACATAAACGCCCAGCATTAACGAAGATAAACTATGTGTAATTTGGTGTCAAACAGGCTTTCAGTGCTAAGTGGGGCTCCAGCTCTGACTAGCTGATGTACCCTTTTGAAAAGTGTTTACATTCTTTGGGGTTTAAGCCCCTTCCACCATGTGAAGATATTAAACAAGAAATCTGCAACCTGGAAGAGAGCCCTCACCTGAGCATGCTGGCGCCCCAATCATGGACTTTCAGCCTTTAGACCTGCTGTGCACTGAAGACCGACAAAGATCATCACTGTAAAGTAGAAAATGATGAAAATGAGCACTAGTTATCATTAAAAACAGTCGTTTAGGGGCTGGTGCAAAGGATGAATTGCACATTTTTGAAGCAGAGACAATGAATTACGAAGGCAGTCCAATTCAGGTAACACTGGCAGCGTTGAACATTATCTGTAGAGCCAGTGGTTTCCCTTGGGGGCTTGAAATAACACCCCTTGTGGCCTTAGAGCTCAGTGTGGTTAGGGTGTGTACATATCAGTGGACAACACTTTGGAGCTGTGAAGGAAGCTGCAGGGTCAGAAGAAAAAGAGGATAAGATGTGAAACTCCTAAGGATATGTGCAAAGCGATTTGCTCCTGGAAGTGGTACCATGTTTCCACAGAAAAAAAAAGTAAAATTTGCTGAAGATGATGATAATGATGATTTTGATGATAAAGAAGCCGAAGAAAAAGCTACAGTACAGGAATCTATATGGAATACATCAGCCAAAATGTAAAAATCAAACCAGAATGAGAAAGACCCAAAATCATTCACACTAAGATCTAAAGGTCAAGAATACTAAAAAACAAAAAAACAAACAAAAAACAAAACGAAAAACTCCTAACACACTGTGAAGATATAGTTCTGTAGAAGACATCAAAGCAAAAATGCAAGTAATTATAAGAAAAGATAGCTCTCTTCTTAAAAAGAAGCCAACTTCATCAACTATGTGAAGAATTACTCCGGGTGACTGACCAGGCGGCTATTCAAGATCTCTGGAAGTAGAGGAAGTCTCTTAAAGAAAATATTTTAAATAGTTTGTTAAAATGTTTTATCTTAGTTCATTTCTGTAACAGTTGCTGTATAGCTCTCCTTTTTATAATGCAGAGTGAGAACTTTCCTATTGTGTTTGGTAAATATTGTCAAGAATGTGTTGTCTAAAATGCCTGTTTAGTTTTTAAAGAACCCTCTGCTTGGTTTTAAGTATGTATGGCATGTTATAATAGTAGTGATGTTCAGACAAATGGAAATGATGGGATCCAAAAATATACATGTGAGATAAAAACATTATTTTAATAAAGTCAAAATAAATAAATTCTTTGAGGCTTAAGTAACTTGCTCAAATGTGTGTGTGTCTGTGTGTGTGTGTGTGTCTGTGTGTGTGTGTGTGTGTGTGTCTGTGTATAAAAATGGGGGTAGTAGCACTCACCATATAAAAATATAGTGGAGATTAAATGTCATGATTGCCTCCAATGTATAATATCTAATCAGAGGAAATTGATATTTTTAGAGATTAAAAACAAGTCCCAGTTATTTCACATGGCTCCAATTTTATAGTAGGCATGCCATAAATGTTTAAAGGGAGAAAGAAGGAAAAAGAAATAAAAGAGGTTAAGAAGAAAGGAGAGCGAATAGAGAAGATATCAGAATTTTATTCAGTAAAATTTTTTAACATGTCCATACACATCCTACCCAGTCTTCTTTCAGTTCACCACTATAGCCTGTGACTTACACAACAAAACTAATGTTCTTGTAATTTTATTTATACTATTGAAGCTCCTAGAGATGCCTTCTGAACTGTGCTACATAGGTTTACTACAATTGAAATGGGTAATGTGTAATTTGTATATGTAATACTTTGACAATGGTAGTTCATTGAGCTATATTTTGGAAACCATGTTAAGAAACACATTTTTATCTCTTTATGTGATTAACTAATTAATTTTAAAAAGCATTACATGTCCTTTATAAAATAAAGATTCTACCAACACTGAAGTTTAAAATAGCTGTGTATTAAGGAGAACAGATGTAAATATTAATTAGAACATAAATCAGATCACACTGTGGATTCTGTTCTGCAGAATGAGTTTCAAACTAACAGACACACCATGGACATGTTTCCATTAAATTTATAGAGGCCTATTTTATCTTTTTTTTTAAATATAATGTTCCATTGTATGGATGAGTTGAAGTAGACTAAATATCTCAGTTTTGACTTTCATGAAGAATGCAGCAATAAACATTTCTGTGTTTCTATTTTTATATTCATATATATAAACACACACACACATTCAATTGCATATGCAGGCACAGAAATATATTTTTTATATGTGGATAAGTATTTATACCTGAATAAATCTTAGAGTTGGAAATGCTAGGCAAATGAGACTTTCTATTTAAAATTTGGCCAGATATGACTGCATTATTCCTCAAAGAGGTTGTGCTGATTTATAATTTCTCCAAAGGTGTGTCTTGTATCATTATATGAAAAAACACTTCATAATCATCTCTGGAATATTTGCAAGTTTGATATATGAAAATTTGCATTAATTGATTATTAATGAGTCTGATCATGTCCATATGTATTTATTATTTTTAATTTTTTCTCTATATTTCCTCTTCATATTTTTATTCATCTTTCTGTTGAGTTGAAGGAGGCTGTTATTTTTTAAATATATTTTTCTGTCAATGTATTCCAAATAATGTTTACAATTTTTGTTTTTCCTTAACTTTCTCTGCAGTGCTTTTTACTATGTCAATATTGTAAACATTTATGAAGTGAAATCTGTCAATATTTTATTTTTGTAGCACATCTAAGTTCTCCCATTTTCCAATGTTATATATATTTATACTTAAATCTTAGATTTGTCTGGAATTTATTTTGATGAAATGAGTGACCACTGCCTTGTTTATTACCTAATGACTAGAAGTTATGCCAACAACACTTGTTGAGTAATCCATCCTTCTCTTGTCTATTCAAAATACTTGCTTTCTCATATTCTAATGGTCAATGTGTCTTGTGTATATTTAGACTTTTAGAAATAATTTTCCAGTGATTTATTCTAGTCTTGTACCTACATCATCCTGTTGAATTTTAGTTGTTTTAAATATTATGTTCCAATGTTGTTTAGGACAAGTCCTCTTTTATTACTCTTTTTGTGTGTGTTTGCAATTTACTTGGCTTTTCTTAAATTTTTCTTTTTTAGATAAATTTTAAAATATTTTGACACATTCCAAACTTAGAGAGAGAGAGAGAGACAGATCCACACACATACATACACACATACTGAAATTTTCATTGAGCATACACTAAATTTATTGATTGGTTTAGGGAGAGCTGACATGATACAAAATTGAATCTCTGTGTTCAAGAACAGTAGTTTTCTCCATTTACTTCAACCTTGTTCTTGCTTTGGCAGTTTTGTAACTTTATTCATATGAGTCTTAGGTATTTTTAGTAAAGTTATTTTCAAGATTTTTTTTTGCTGTTGTGTATGGGATATATTTAAAATTGCATTTTCTGAACTGTTATTTTCTGTGTAGTATACAGAAAAGGTATGTTGTATATTTGTTTTTAACTTTGCCACGATTTTGAAATTCTTTAATATTTCTGATACCTATTTTACTAGTCTCTCCTGGGTTTTTCATTTTTGGTATTGTTTTCCACATATTATGTATTAAATACTTTCTGTCATTCTCTAGTGTAATGGCATTGGTAAGCATTCCAGAATAATAGCAAGAAAAGCAGGAATCTGTATCTTAAACCTGACTTGATTGGAAGGCTTTTAGGATTTCACCAGTAAACAGAATATGTATGGACTGGGGGCAGGGAGAATGTGTTATATATGTTTCTCAAGGTACAGTTTCATCAGTTCCAACAAATCCATCAGTTCCTAGTTTTTTACAGTACTTTAAAAATTTTATTAAGCATTTATTGCAACTTTCCATATACCTTTTCTCCCCATTATTTTTAGAGGGCGATAATCACATTTCTAATAAAACTTACAATGTCTCCCTGTTGGTTACATTCCACTGTTCTTTTAATATGCTACTAAAATTGGTTTGTTAATATTTGGTTTAGAATTTTTGCATAGATATTCATAAGTGGGAAATATTTATAATTATCTTTGTTGGTCATATCTTCTGTGTTTTCCTAATATTACTATCATGATTTTGTAAGACAGAATTGGAAATATTCCTCTCTTACTTTATATCAGTTGTTCCTAACACTGATCACACATTAGAATTTTTAAAACCATGAATATTTTAAAATTACTAAAGCCTGGGCCTCACCCCAGATTATTTACATAATGGGGGTGTTGGTGATTTCAGCATAATATAGTATCAGATCTCTTCTCTTTTTATCTTATGTTGACCATGCACGCCATCTTGACTCATTCTTTCTGATTGAGCATGGTAAGGGATGTATCATGGGTCAGCAGCTCAACCAAGTATTCTCTATCTTTCTCTGGAACAGAACTAGGAGAGTTTATTGCAGGCACTGGCCCTGTGGGACTTTAATATGGCATCTCTGACCCTTCTGTAAAGGACTAGTTAATGACCCTAAACTATTAGAACTTTGATGAGATAGCATGTTCTGCTATTTAAATATTAGATTCTGAACCATTTGTTTTCCCAGCCATTTCTTTGTCTATAGAGCTCATTTTTTCTTTTTCTTTTTTTCTGGGTTGCCTTACCAATTCCTCTCTCCCTAAAGTGAAATCGGTCTTTCATTCCCCCCTGAGGTTACTCTTCTCTTTAATAACCAATTTGCTATCTTCTCTTTATCACTCCTTGTGTTCTATTTCCCTATTCATATTGCAAACGACCCTCCTGTCCTGGTTGTGACTGCCCTGTTTTGTCCTCTGTGCCTCAGAATTCATTCCCTCAGGGTAACCTCCCCACCTGGTCAAGGCTCCTCTGCTCCTAGGTTAAGTTCCAGGCTCTCTTTGGATGCCCCTATTTTTTTACAGTTGCAGTAAAACCAAACTCTTGGATAACTTTCACAACTTCTCTCATTCTTGCAAAAGCACTGTCAGCTCATTAAAAACTGACTTTAATTTCTCTTGGAAAAATCATAGTCAAATAAACTCACTATTCTTAACATCCCTGTTTCCTTCAGTCACTTGGCAATTTGTAAATCTCTAGGGCCATCCATCCATTTGTGTGTTCACAATCCCACATGCTATAAAATTCTCCACCAAACTTGCATGTTGTTGTTATTACTATAAGTTTTGTTACTGCTTGGCATTGTGTATTGTGGCAAAAACATAAACAAATAGATTCAGTGTAAACAAATGTCATTATATTCTCAACCACTTCACTGACAATGTGATTTTCCCTCTGGCCTGATTCACTTTCTGTGTTTTCTCACACTAGGACTTCTCATTTCCCAACACTACATACCTCTGTGAAAGAATTTGAATAAAACACATTCCTCACTCCTATACACAATTCATTAAATTTCCATCTTTATGTAAAAAGCTTTGCTCATCTATGAACTATTCTTAACTGTCCTCTTTTCACTCTCACCTATCAACCTACCAGGCACCTCTCCCCTCAATTCCCTAAATATTTTAGCTCTTAGATTACCTTCTTATTCACGCCAAGCTTTACTATCATCCTGTGTGATACCAGTCAACCTATGGTTGTTGGCGCTAATTCAATGACAAGAGGAATCCTCAATTTGGGGTATGAGGAAGAAGGAAACTTTATTTAGTGCAAATAGCTCAATTGTGTTATACCACAGCTGTAAGAACAGCATGGCTGTGGGACAGCTCAATGGTGTAACAGCTCAGTTATGAAGCAGTAGGGATGTGAAATGGCACAGCTATGAGCTGGCTCAGGAGCGAGATCCCTCTCTGGATAGATGGCTCTGCTCTGGTTTGTTACATTTTGCTCCTTCAAGATGCCTTTGGTGTTTTCAGTATTTCAGCTCCACTTGTGGAAACACAGTCTTTAGTTTTCAGTGGAAAGGGAAAATGCGCTCTCCAGCCAAAGGGGAGCTGATTTATATAGACAGAAGTCCCCATCCCTGGTTCCGGATTGGTCCATCCTCATGCAAATGAGAACTCTAAATCCTTGCAGTTTGATTGGTCCAAAAGCACTGTCCTGATTGGTCAGAATGGAGCTGTTCTGATTGGTTGGAGAAGATTCTGATGGGGATATTGCTGCATAGCTCTGGTTGGGCAAAGAAAGTCTCAGTTCTATTGGTTGAAAAGAATTCCGGGAACTCTTTTATAAAGGCTGGCTCAGATGGCAGGAACACAGTGTAGACAGGCAGTTCAGCACAGGAGATAGCAGTTCAGTGCAGACTTCTCCCTGGAATGCAGTTTGTGTGAGTAGCCCCTGTGTAAAAATGACTGCTAGGCTCTGTTTATTTTTTGTTGTTGTTTGTCTTTTTACTTTTTAATTTGAGCCCAGTTAGCCACCAGGAGCCCGTCTTAGTAGGTACCTTCTTTCTCAGTGTCCACATACCTCATCACAGAACACACTCATTCAGTTTGACCTCCTAAACTTCAATGGCCTTCATTTTCATTGCAGAACCATCACTCTCATCAATGACTGCATTTTGAAACTTTTATTCTCATGCAGCAGATACATAATTCAGAAGCAAGTCCTATTGGCTCTGTTTCCAAACTAATCCTGCATCCAACTGCTTCTCACCACCTTGACCACTACCACAGTCATTCTGGCTACCACGTATTTCACCTGGACTACTGATGTAGTCTCCTATATTCTACCAGCTCTACTTTTTCTCCCCAGTTTTCCTTAAAGACTAAATCAAATTATATTACAACCTTCCTATAACCCTCCTTTGGCTTCCTGTTGCAAATATGATAATATCTAAACTTTTCAAAGCCCTGTATAATCTGTCCCCTGCCTACCTCTTAGACCCCATTTCCTATTACTCCTCCTTTGTCACTACACTCCAGGTACATGGATCTTCTTATCATCTTCCTTTGAAGATTCCAAACTTAGTTCAGCCTCAGGCTTTTGTGCTTTTTTTAGCTCCTGCCTAAAACACTTCCCTCAGATCTTTGCCTGACTGCCTCTTTTGCATTATTTAAATTTTAGCTCAAATGACTTCTTCTCAGAGGGTTCTGTTAAAATATTAATCAACTACTCTCTTCCCACCAAGTATGAAAGTATTAAAACTTTCCTACATAATTTTAATCCTATGAAAGCTTAATCTACTATAGGTTTTTTTTTCTTTTTTCTTGTGGTTACTATGAGGCTTACATAAAACATCTTATAGATATAAGAGTTTATTTAAGCTTTTAACAAATAACCTTCAATCACATAAAAAACTGCACTTATTTCTTCCTTTAGATTTTTTGCTATTGATGTCATACTTTACACTCTTTTAATTAACAAATTGTCTCTATAGCTATTTTTTACATTATTATTTTTTAACATTCATACTAGAGGAAAAAGTGATTTACACACCACCATTACAGTATTAGGGTATTCTGAAATTGACTGTATATTTACCTTTACTGTTGGGTTTTATACTTTTATATGTCTTCATGTTGTTACTTAGTGTTCTTTCATTTCAACTGGAAGAACCCCTTTTATTAGTTCTTGTTAGGCAGGTCTAGTGATGATGAGCTCTCTTAGTTTTTATTTGTCTTGGAAGGTCTTTATCTCGCCTTCATTTCTGAAGGCCAGTTTTACCAGGTATAATAGTCTTAGTTGACAGGTTTTTTTTTTTCCTTTTAGCACTTTGAAAATATAATCCCATTCTCTCCTGGCCTACAATATTTCAGCAGAGACATCTGCTGGTGGCCTTATGGTTGTTGCCTTGTATGTGATGAGTCATTTTTTTCTTGATGCTTTAAAAATTCTCTCCTTGTGTTTGCCTTTTAACATTTTGATTATAATATGTCTTGGAGTAATCTAATTTGGGTTGCTTTTTCTGGTGTCATTGAGCTTCCTGCACCTGGATGTACATTTCTTTCCTAAGAGCTGGAAAGCTTTCAGCTCTTATTTCCTTAAATGTGCTTTCTGTCCCTTTCTCTCTATACTCTCTTTTTTGGGACTCCTGTGATGCAATTTTTTATTTGTTTGATGCTGTCCCATAATTTATATAGGCATTTTTCCTTTCCAATTTTTTTTTCCTTTTTATTCTTCTAGCTGGTTAATTTCAAGTGATCTGTCATCAAGTTCATTGATTTTTTTTTTCTACATGATCAAATCTGTTATTGAAGCTCTCTATTGAATGTTTTAATTCTCTCATTCTTCAGCTCCTAGATTTCTGTTTGGTTCTTTTTTTATGGTTTTTGTTTTTTCATTTAAACTTATTTTGTTCATGCATTGTTTTCCTGATTGTGCTTAGTTGTTTATCTGTGTTCTCTTGAATTTCACCAAATTTCTTTAAGGTAATTATTTTGAATTTTTGGTCAGAGTTATTATAGAGCCCCATTTACTTGGAGTCAGTTACTGGAGCTTTATTAGTTTTCTGCCTGATTCTTTGTGATCCATATAGCCTTGCATAGGTGTCTGTGCATTTGGATGAGTAAACACCTCTCCCAGTCCTTACAGACTGGTGTTAGCAGGTAAAGATCTTCTATTGGTTTCCTAGTCAGATGGGATTACCCTCAGAATTTCAGTCATGCTGGGTTGGAGCTGGTTTTGAGGCTATTGCTGAGTCTACGGTGGGGTCCACAGTTGGTGTACTTGTTAACAGGGACGCAGGTATGTGGAGATTCCATCTGGTCCCTGCATCATTGGAATTGCCTCCAGTAGCTTGTTCAGTACAGTGTGACTGATACAAGAATCCATTTCAGGGTCCACAGTTGGGTATACTCTATCATAGGCCTATTACCAGGTGTGTGGCTCCTGGTGGATCCCTGGGGAGGTTCCTGCCTAATCACTGGATGGTCCCTGGATGGGCAGGAATGGCCTTGGACCATGTCTGGGGCTGGGACAGAGACCCAGGGATATTTTAACTTCTACAGTTAAGATTGAGGTCTGCAGACCTGGCTACGAAGGCACAAATGGATGTGTCACCCACCAGGCTCCTAGGTAGGTTAGACTGCTCCCTGACTGTGGCTGAAAGGCTGTAACTGAATATGGGGCCCTTTCTGGATCTTTTGAATGACAGACATGAGTGTCTCCACCAGTGTGCTGATGACAGCAGGACTGCTCACAAACTGTCGCTGGGAAGAGTTGGAACTGACTATTGGGCCCTTTAGGATCTTTGGGGTTACAAATGAGATGGTTCCCTCAGTTGACAGACTTTAACTGTGAGGGGACTATAGGTGAATATAGGGCATTTTGGGGATCACTAGAGGTGCAGGCAGGAGTGTCTCCTGCCAGGTCCATATGCCAAGAAGGCTGTTTACAGACTGTAGCTAAAATAGGCTAGAGCTCACTTATAAGACCCTTTCAAAATCTACAAGCTGATTGAGTTTGGTGGGCTTACCTGCAGGGGCTCCTGAACTGTGGTTAATAGGAGTGGAAGCTGGTTCTTAGACCACTTCATGTTCTACCTGAGATCAAGTTTTGAATGCCTATTACCCAACAAACACGTGGGTGGGCGTGACTTCTCCCTGGTCCCTTGGCCTATGGTGCTGGTGACAGGTGGAGTGGAGTCAAGTCAAGTGGAACTGAAGCTAAGTCCCCAGGGGTACAGAATTGTTCTCAGGTATGTAGCTGGGACCATGATCAGCAAGTCAGCCACCTGAGTGCAAGCATGTCTCCTCAAAATGGCCCTCTTTGATTTTGAACTGTACTGGGTTTTCACAATCGTTTAGCTAGATCCTAAACCTCCCAGAAAGGCTCTTTTGTTTTTGGGTGGATGCCAAATTATTGTTGTTCATTGAGGATACAAGAAGATGACATCTTATTTGACCACTTTGCTAATGGTACTCTATTTTTATGTGTGTGTTTTTTTGGGGGGTGGGGGGGTACTGGTAAGTGAAAAGCATTTAAGCTTATTTTTATTTTCCAAATAGATATCTTATTGTTCCAATATCACTTATAGAAAATTATATCTCTTATATAGTTTATATTTATTGGAATTATTGGTCACATTTAAATAAAATAGACTGAAAAAGCACTTGGAAGGAAAGCATGGATAATGGAAATGATATAATTATCATATTTCCTTTCTGCGATAAAAATTTTCCATCTCTCTTTCTTTCTCTCTACTTTCCTCCCTACTCTACCTACAAAAAAACCCCACGTTTGATGGATAAATTAGGTAACTGTTCTTTGCATAAGTGAATTGTTTGCATTGATACTCAGTGATTACATATTTATGTCAACACTTTCTGATTATGTTCCATTTGTAAAATTTGAAATCACAAGCTCAATCCCAGCTCCAGGAGATAACAGATGAAATATGAGGCAAGGAAATGGGAAGATGTCATGCTGATTGCTTTCTGGAAGACTCAATTTGTAAGCTAGTGGGAACCCATATTTTTCCTATTTGACCTTTCTTGTTAAATTTTCTGTACCCTCCTTCTCCTAACACAGAAATTATCATGGGGATTTGTGGGAGATTGTTTGATTTTTGGAACTGCATGTGTTACTTTGTGGAATTTATAGTAGGTTTCCACAAATAATTTATTAGTGCTTATTGTTCAATGTTCTGTGAAATATCTACCAATCCGTACTCTCACAAAAATTTTGAGATCTTCCTTCCACACGCAGATTTTTTTCTTGGTTACACTTATTACTGGTACTGGGATATTCCTAGCAAGGATGTCAAGGGAGATGGTGTCAGCCATTTCCTGTGTTCTAGGGTCCTCCAAGCTCCAGTAACATCTTTTTATTGTATTACCTTCTGTTCAATAAATTATTAGCCGTCTGCTACCGGCTTAATATTGTGATTTAAGTATTGTATCAGGTAGGTACAAAGCGTATGAAGATAGATGTTAAACATTCTTTTTTTCACTGTGCTACTTAATTTGCTTGACATATTACACCTTATGCATTCTTACGTCTGTCAGCACATGCTCTCTACCCCCACACTAACTTGCACAATAAGTCTATAGTATGTTGTTGATTTAAATTCTTGCCCCTTCCATAGCTCTGTACAGTATCTAGGATGGCCAAATGGTTTCTAATTCATATGTTGATTCAGATTAAAAATTAACAGTAACTAACTTTGCTAGGAAAAACCTGAAGTTATTCATTTGCTACTCAGCACTCACCAACAGACAAGATTGGGTGACTAGTGATTTGGTTTCTATTTTTGTTATCTTATTCTAATGTCATATGAAAAACATCATTTTTCATACATATAAAATTTTCCTATTCCGTGAAATACAGTAATTTAGTTATAACAAGTTTAGGTCATACTTTTAACACCCTTGTTAAAAGCAAGTTCATTAATGAATTTATTGCATATCAGTACAAGAACCTATGCTTTCTTGAACCTGAATTTCTTGAATCTAGGTCATTTTCTACTGTAACATGTTAAAAATAAGGGATTTTGAATCAGTTAAACTTGCAAGATTGAGAACAGAAGGTGTCTTGCTTTAGTTTGAACTTAAACTTGAAAGTCTTTTATTTTTTTAATAATTGAAGCTTTCCATGGAATATATTAAAAATTTTGAGATGTACATAAGGAAATTTTAAAGGGAAGAAAAATACCTTTTATGACCCTATCATACTCACTATTAAATTTTTTGCATATATTGTTGCAGTTTTTGTTGTACATGTTTTTATAATATATTTAGTTGTCGGAAAAGTCATGACATAGTTTGTCTATGTTTTTCAAAGGTCATTTATTTATATAAAGAACAAAGATCAATCAATGATATTTTGCCCATTTTGTTCGATAACCTTTTGTCATCTTTCAGTGAGCTTCATAATTCCTCATTCATAGAAGGACCTGTCTTTATTTGCAAAAAATTGAACAGCGTGCTGATTTACAGCCTCATCTGAATTGAATGTTGTACCACGCAAGGAGTTGTGAAGATAATAAAATAAGTGGAAGTCTGATGGTGCAAGGTCAGTTGAGAATGGTGAGTGTTGCAACACATCCCATCCAAGCTCCAATCATTTTTGATGGGTGATTAAACTTGTGTGTGGCCTCGCGTTGTCGCAATGAAACACAACTCCTTTACAATTAACAAGCTCTGGACAAGTTTCTGGATGATGGGCTCATTCAAACTGTCCAACTGCCAACAGTACACATTTGAATTGATTGTTTGGTTCCTTGGTAGGAGCTCGAAAAACACGACACCTTTAAAATCCCACCACACTGAGAGCATAACCTTCCTCTGATGAATGTCTGCTTTCGATGTTGTTTGAGGTGAATCATCACGTCGGGACCAAGATCGTTTGTGCACCACATTGTTGTAAACAATCCACTTCTCATCACCAGTTATCAGTCACTTCAAAAAAGGATTGTTTTCCTCACGTTTAATGAGCATATTGCAGATGTTTATAGGCACCATCAAATGAACTTCTTTGAGTTCATGCGGAACCCAAATATGGAGCTTGCTTACATATCCCAGCTTCTTCAGGTGGTCGTGAATGCTTGAATGATGGATGTTCAATGTTTCTGCAATCTCTTGTGTCATGTAACATAGGTTTGACTCCATCAATGCCTTTATTTTGTCGTCATCAACCTTGGTGGGCCTCCCTGACCGAGGAGCATCGTAGAGATCAAAATCACCAGCACGTAATTTTGTGAACCATCATTGGCACTGACGTTCTTGTAGAGCATTTTCACTGTAAACTTTACTGCAACTTTTTACAAGCTTGATGCATGTTCTTCCCTTTATGGAAGTAAAACAGTAATATATGGCAAAAATGCAGTTTGGTCTTCCATCTTGAACTGGTTGTAAAATCTCCAAAACTCAACCAAATCACTCAAAATTTTTGTTTTAGAATGAAGCTAGAACTGTCAGCTGTCAAATGGCATAGCAATAACATAGATGCAAATAACTCTAGTACTTCCCAAAATGAACTAGTGCCATCTGTTGCAAACATGCGTCATGACTTTTCCAACAACCTAATAATTAAATTATAATGAATAAATAACATATATCTTATTTATTTCACCTACTTTAAAACATAAGCATTCTCTGACCTTTGAAAACTCTTCATAACATACTTTTTTATGGATTCATAATATTCCATTAACTGAGTATGTTTACTTCACTTAAGCATTCCTATAATTGTGCCTTTTCATTGATTTCCCATTTTTACTACAATTAACAATGCCCCCAATGAATGAAGCAATATGTTTTAGATTATTCACTTTATCAGAAGTTACATTCTTGGAACAAAGTAAAACATATTTTAAAATTATTACTTTAAAAACCTTTTTAAATAACAAGTTAATGTTACAAAATACATCTGTATGGTATAGCTTTTCAACTTGATTATTTCCCTAAATAAATGAGTCATGCAGGGTGGTGGCAGTGGTGGTAACAGAGATCCCATCCTGACAGATTAATACATTTTTGTTTTGTTTTGTTTAAGATTTATTGGGTGAATTGGGGGAGGAGAACAGACAAGTTGCTGTTCTTTTGTTCTTCAGTCTAGTTTTGGAGGACGTCACTTCCCTAGCCCATGTTGGTAATACTTTTTTAAGTAGCATTGTACTGACAGTGATTTTGGACTAGATGTACTTTTGAAACCGCTTATTGTTATAGGTACTATGGAAGAAAGAAAAATATATACAAACATTTTTGTTGTTGGAGAATAGTTGATACAGTAAAATGCAGCATCAAATTTCAGACTGCATATTGAATAGTGTGCCTATTGAAATTTCTTCTAGGAAAGATGGAGCTAAAAATTATTAAAATAATTCATCTATCCTTATAGTCTATAAACTTTAGGTTACAGTTGCAACTATTTATCATTACTAGAAACTTACAAAAATACATTCCATTTTTCAGTATATTTTTCTAAGTTCAAAGTTATTGTAACCCTTCACTCTGTGGATGACTTTTGCATCATTTTCATAAAGAGTCCTTTTTACAGAAATCTTTCAGTATGTCAGCAGTTTTCCCAAGGGCCTCTCCTAGTCTTTTGAAATACAAATTACTTTCCTTTGAACTGTCTTCTTATGATATCCCATCAGTTTCCCCAAATCTTCTTCTTGCTAAGGTCTACCTCTGTCAGAAAGTCACTGGTCAATGGCTTTGGGTCTGATTTTTCAACATCACTTTTATGAAATCCTGGATCATTTGCAGAAATGTCAAGTCCCATAATTTGATCCAGCTCACTTATATTTTAAATACCTGAATATATATATATATATATATATATATATATATATATATATATATATATATATATATATATATATATATATATATATATAACAAAATGGAAAGAGGTAAATGTCAGTGGTAAGAAGGGGAATTGTTTGAATGAGGATTGATTTGATAAACCATCAGCTAATTAGCAAGTATTTTTGTATTTTGAGTCCTAACCAATATCATAACTTTAGGATTGTGGGTAATGACTGTTTGGATATAAAGGGCCACATGTGTATTCTGGTCCTTTTGCTCAGTCTGGCCTTCCAATCTGGTATCAAAGTTTACATTTCATAATCAGGAGTGGATAACTTGATGAAGATTTTTTCACACTAACCATGAACCTTAGCTCTTTTAAAACTAATGATTCTCAGCTTTCTCTTCACATTACCCAAGCTACACTCAGATAAATTACATTAGAATTTCTAAGGGTGGGGCCCAGTTATCAGTATTTTTTTAGTGTTCATTGAAAATAAAAAAAAATACGAGTATGTATTCCCCATCTTCTGTATCCCCAATCTCTAAAAAATCTGATTAATTGCATTTGTGAATTTGGTGCCTAAGAATCTGCACTTACAATTAGTCCCTACATAATTGTGATATTTATTATGGAGAACATTTTGAGACAATGCCAATCTGTTCAGACAAGGAGTAGTAAAGAGGCAGATTAATCTAACATTTTGAGACATTGCCAATCTGTTCAGACAAGGAGTAGTAAAGAGGCAGATTCATCTTATCCTGTGGAATGGCAATACTAAATTATTTCATTTCAATTTTTACTTATTATTTTCCAATTAATATTGTCAAACATTTTCAGATCTGGAAAAGACAGTGGTTACATCAGTAGATAACAGCTACAACTACTTAACATACCAACCCTATCTGTTTTATGGTGAGCATTATTGGTTAGAAAGGATTTCACTTCAACTAATCAAATATTGATGCATTGGTATATAATACTTTTTATATATGCACATACATATTTACAGACACTGTGTCACAGCCATAACTCATGGAGCAATTACAATGAAAAGAGTTGCTGCATTAGTGCTTCTACAACTTGGTTGTGCATCCAAATTATCTGAGGATCTTGCTAAAATTCTTGTTAAGATTTGATTCAGATGATTGGAATAGTGTAAGATTCTGCATTCCCAACAAGCTTATAGGGTTTGCTAATGCTCCTAAACTTGGGACTAAGATTTCAGTAGAAGGCTCTAGGCTTTACTATCTATCATCTGTCTGTCTATCTATCTATCTATCTATCTATCTATCT
>NW_017732019.1:3303-97172 GCF_001890085.2 Hipposideros armiger | reverse complement strand
TGTCTGTCTGTCTGTCTATCTATCTATCTATCTATCTGTCTGTCTATCATCACCTAGGTATTATCTCTCATAGGACTAGATCCAATAGGATGGATCATTCTCTTGAATTAATCCCTTGTAATCTTTGCATAATTAAACACGATTGAAAAATATATTTAGCTAGTATTTATTAAGGAACTTGCATAGACGGAGCACTTTGAATATCAAACATCAAACACATGACCTTGCTTATTATACACACTTAACTGAGGCTCAGAGAGAAAAAGTACTTTGCCCAAGGCCATGTAGTTTGAATTGGCTGGACTAGAGTTTGTACTCAAATCAGAGTCTGTAATCTCAGCTACTAAACAATGTTATCTTGCTCTGGCTCAGCTGTTCCCCACTACCTTCTTCAGCTTGACCTTTTAACTTTTTTTCTTTTTTTTTTTTTTTTTTTTGTTTTTTGGTGGTAATCAAAAATGAATGTTTAAACTTCATCACAGGTCACATCTTGCACATTGAAGATGGCTGTCTAGTTGAGAATGCTAATTATTAACATCATTGTAGAATACATAAAAAAAGCAAAGTATGCAGTTGTTATTGCACATTTTGGTAACATCTCCCTCTTGTATGCCACTCCTTTTATACTTACTGGATTAGGACTTCTTATAGGAAAAATATCATTATACCTGATCTTTATTTTTAAATAAAAAATAAAGGAAATAGGTGATCAGTTATTTGGGGCTGAAATAGATCTTATAACATCTCTCCTAATGGAAAAATTACATTTATTTATTTCCTATTTTGTTCTAGGTGTTATGCTAGTTGCTTTATGCATAGGTTATTCCACTAAATTCTCAACATGCCACTAAATTATTATCTTCTACATTTAGAGATGAAGAAATTGAAAATCAGGGGTTAAAAATTTTCCTGTGGTTAACAGCTGCTAACCAATGACAGGAATGTTTGTCTTCTTAGAGAATCAATATAGTTAAAGGAATATAGTGTTTGTTTCTATATCAACTGCAGATAACAATTTAAGATGCATTAGTTGAATTTGTAATATATCGTGCTAAAATAGATGTTTTTATTTTAGAATAATTGAAAGCATATTTAATCTGAAGATCACTGCAACTACTCTAGTCTGATTGGGATTTATAAGAGTGGTTATTTATATGAGGAAGATAAAGTAACATTTTGCAAAAGGCACACCCAACCACCAATATTTTTACATGTGATTTATAAAGTGAAAGCTTCCTAAAATGAAAGTTTTGGAGTATTTTAACATTTGTAATAAACCATAGCATGATAAATGAATCAGGCTATACTGATTAGGTTTTGCTGCAGTCAGTTATTATCTTACTTTCTAAATGCTTGTTTTGCCTGAGAGTGAGAATTAAACAAATGGCTTCATTACAATGATAGGAAATACTTTTTATTCCCAACTAGTAGCTATGAAGATTTTTTAAAACAGCAGACATATTTCAGTGATGACTAACTTCTAATTATGATAAAACTGTGAATATATCTTAAGCGTGTCTGTCTTGCTGATTCTGGATTAGGTCAGTTTTCCATCTGAGCAGTTTTCTTTTTTGCAGTTATTGTTGTTTTGTTTTCTCTGAAAATTGCTTTCACTCTAACCTTAGGTTCCCATAGGAGTTATATGTTTCAACTATGGAGTAGTTTTTAACTTTACTGGCTTCTCTTACTTTACCAACTGAAGATGTATTAGCTGACCAAGGTCTGCCTCCAGCATGTGTGCTGGAATGGTTCATGCTTTTCTCTTCTCCTCCTCACCTTTATTTAATTTCTGCTCCTATATTGTAATTATATTTACAACAGTTCTCTACTACATATAAGCCTTTGGAGCAGCATATTTTTCTTTTTAATATTTGAAACTTCAGGCATTACACAGTAATGGATACTCAATAAGCTCAGTAAATACTAGTGGAATTACTATTAAATACCCATGCAGAACAGTGATTGAATGTTATTAACAAACTTTCTCTCATTTGGGCTAGACCAGGGGTCGGGAAACCGTGGCTCGCGAGGCACATGCAGCTCTTTGGGTACGTTCCATCTCAAAAGTTTGCCGACCCCTGGAAGAGCCAATCCTGTCCCTCACAACAATTTGAAAATTATTTGAGAACCATAAATATATTTTTACAAATAAGGGCAATTTAAAGTAATATTATAAATGAAACTATGATAGTTTTCTTTTCATTTTCAATTTTACTTCAGAGCCAAATGTACGTACCCAAAGAGCCACATGCGGCTCCCGAGCTGCAGTTTGCAGATCCCTGGCGGCTCTTCCGTCTCAAAAGTTTGCTGACCCCTGGGCTAGACAATAGTAACATGGTAATTCCTGTTACTTTTCTACTCTCATCTCAAATTTATCATCATGATGATATGATTTCTAGGGAAATTAACTCTTTGGGATAAAAGTTGTCATTTTAAGAGCAATTCCTTATATTTTTATTTGAATCAGGCACATGGATACACTCTTAAAAAGAAGCTTATACTCAGCAGGTTGTTTCTTTGCAGGAATCCATTTTGTGTCTTCAAATAATTTGAGACCTTCATTTTGCTTTAGAGTGCAGGTTTTCCAAGGAGCGCTGGCTGTAGTAATATTGTACACAGAGCTGGAACATGATTTTCAAACAAGGTCTGATTACACCCCAGTGGTTCATGAAACTCTAATGCAAGGCAGTTGTTTCAAGCATTTTATTTGTGAACACCTCAAATGAGATTTCTAAATTTTATTTGCTTGGAGCAGGGGTTGAAATACAAAGAGGCGGAGTTGAGGTCTGTTGTAATGCGAAAGAGCATCTTGGCTCCCAATGCAGAGAGCATTTCCCCGGGAGAACCATAAATGGTCTGTGGCATTATTCCTTTTCCTCCTAGTATGATAGTAAATAAATTGTTTTCTAAAAGGCCCTGCTGTTATGGTAATGGCATTAACTGGCATTCTTCAGGCCCCTCTTGTTTATATGATAGTATTTATTTAGGACTAAATATTAGAGGGCTCTTGGGCTAGAGAGGTAATCCAGGATGTGAGGTGCCTGCACATTTTATTTTGTCCAGTTAGCTTCCAAGAGCTAAAAAAAAAATTAAAATTTTAAAAACGCCTTTATTCTGTGCTAGGAAGAACCTGGATTTTGAAGAAAAAAAAGCCTAGAATCAAATCACTGCTGCTCCCCGTACTAGTTGCATGTTTTTAGGTAATTTTTATAAACCTTTTGAGCTTCTGTTTACTTATCTGTCAATTGTAGATACCATGGTTCCCCAAACATAAGACCTAGCCAGGGAATAAGCCATAACATGATTCCTCCAGGATATGGAGGGCACGCACCCCTCACATGAGGGTTTTATTACCAGTTTCGGAGAGAAGGGTGCCTTTTCCACAAACTCCTTTAGCTTAAAATATTCAGTATGCCAAGGTGCCATATTTTGGCACCTAAAATCATGCAAGGGCTTATTTTCTGGCTAGGTCTTATTTTTGGGGAAACAGGGTAGTGCTTTACTACTACCCTGAAGATTGAAAAATATGTACATATACTCTAAAGAGCCTACCTATACCTGGCACATTGAAATGTTAATAAATATGATTTACTCTTCTATGGCCAAACACTGTATGCGGTTGGGTATTAAGGGATATTTACTGGATCTTATTGCTAAAATTAGATTAAAATAACTGTAAGTGTTCCTACTACATAAATCTTTTCACATCATTTTCATTAAGAAACATTCAGTTTTGACAGCTATAAGTGATCAGGAATTCCTGATGCATTATAACACTTAGACTATAGGTCAGGGATCAGCATACTTTATGTATACAGAACCAGATAGCAAATATTTTAGACTTTGTGAGTCATATGGTCTTGGCCACAAGTACTACTCAGTTCTGCCATTATAATAGCATGAAAGCAGCCATAGATAATATGTAAACAAATTAGCATAACCTTACTCCAGTAAAACTTTATTTTAAATTTTTTTTCACTTTTTAAAAATTATTGTTACTTTTTTATTAGTTTCAGGTGTACAAAACAACATAATAGTTAGGCATTTACGCCCCTCAGAAAGTGATAACCTCTGTCCCCCAAGCTACTACCCCTCTGACATTTTATATAGCTGTTAAAACACCATTGACTATCTTCCTTATGCTATACTCCACCTCCTATGACCATATCTATCTATCTATCTATCTATCTATCTATCTATCTATCTATCTATTTTTTTTACTTATAGTTGACATACAAAACAAGTGGTTGGCCACGTTTGGCACATGACCCCTGCAATATATCATAGGTAGTATAGATAGTGATTATAGATTATGAGATAGTATCACAGTAGCGTAAGCACTAGTTACTACTGGGTTGATGAAGGGAAGTGTGTAGTGTATGTGTGTGTGTTTTATTTCTGAGTGACTGGTAGTAAAGCAGAGTAAGCTTTACTTCCTACTTCCAATGACAATTAGGACAACAGCAAGAATTTAAATGATGCATCATAAATTATTTCTTGGAGATGTGTCTGCTGGAATACATTTCTTTTTCTTTTTTTATGTTTATATTTTTTGCTTGTCTTTTGTGTCTTTTTTCTCTTAATACATTTTTAAGAAGGATTATGAAACCTTACCTTAGGGCTCTCTAGCTGATTATAATAATGCTTCAAACTCTAATATGGTGCAATCCTAAATTTTTTAAAAATTAAGAAGGCCGATCTCTTTCTATTATAGTGTCTCTCATGGAGCAAGGGCTGGGGCCTCAGTGTAGATAAAACCTAGCCAAGTAAGCTCAACATATTGAAATGTTGAGATATAGGAAATGGATCTGCAGTTCATGACAGGGTTCTCCACAGGTATTTTTGAAAAAAACACACCAATTCTCCTAGGATATTTAAGGTAGGATGTGACTGTTGGAAATCAATTTACAGTCTTATCTAGAACATCTCTGTTTGAACATATATACTGTGTATTTTCATGGCATTGTCTCTTGAGGTTTATATATTTGAGGATATCTTCTAAATACTGTCACATCAGTGTCCAGGCAAAAGATATTATGAATAGCATCTAAATTTAAAATGAGGGAGAGTGCTAACATGCAGGTTTTAATTAAGAAAAAAAACAACAACTTTTGATGTTTCTGCTTGTTGACTTCCCTTCTGGGAAACTCACACAACATTATTCCATGTTTTTTTCTAATTTTGTGATCACTCCAACCCACAGCATTTTTTTGTTTGTTTGTTTTGTTTTGTTTTTTCTTGTTTTCTTGATCTCCTATGTGTTTACTTTGAAAACTACTTTACCTGGTTTTATAAACCTGGGTCCTGTATTATAAAATCTTCAAGAGAAATTTTCAATAATGAGTTCTCTCACCACTCTGGTTCCACATTGTCCATTCTGTTTTAGAAGCATAATTTTATTTTGGAAAATCTACTTTTAAAGAATTCAGAATTTTGCCTTCTTTAAAAATTAACTGTATATCTCTTTAGTCTTCAAAATAAATGGTCAATTGAAAAAAAAAAGTGTGTTAAAAGGTTAGTGCAAACATGTTTTTTAGGGGTTATATGAATGCAGTGAAATAATTCTCCATAAGTATAAAGTACCAATGAGTATAGTTATGAAAAAAATAAACAAATTGATATTTTTAAGTTGGCTAAATCCACCCCTTCCAAGGTTGTCTATTCAAATATACATTTGAGGGCCATTCACTCAACTACATTTTCATTAAATTAAGATTATGAGCCAGGCACTGTGCTTGGTCCTAGACAAGCAGATATGACTAACACATGGTACTGGCATTAAAGAAACTTAGGGAGGAGATGAATTTTAACTACTATGTAATAGCATGCCCTCATATATGGAGAAATCAGTCCATGTTTTCTGATTCCAGGACCCAATCTCTTTCCATATTGCCCATATTATAAAGCATATTCCATATTTATTGATACTTAGATCATAATAGTTTTGAATTAAGCTATTTATTTCCCCCAAATTCCCATCCCAATCATGCCCAAACTATTGCAATCCTTACCCATTTTGCAAATCCCAATTTAAATCCTACTTTTTCTCAGAAGTCTTTTTCCAATGTTCAAATATATCAGCCAGCCATGTTGCTTTTTTTTTAATTGCTCTAATACCATATTTTGGAAAACTTCATTAGGTTACCTCATAGTACAAAGTCCATTACATTCTAATGCATAAATAAGTCCTGCCTTACCAGTGGTTCTCCTGATTCATTGTGATTCTTTCATACCAAGAGTCTTGTGTGTTATAGGAACTCTGGTACTCTATAATCTCTTTCAGCTTCCATTTTTTTTTCATATGGGTATGATAAAGTCTTCTTCTCCTCTGATTCTTGATACTTTCTACTCTTAAAATTGCATTTGTCATCTATTTCATGGAGGCCAGTTAAAATCATAAGTTTATGTGAGAAACAAAACAACAGTTACTTTTCATTAGATCCCCCAGTAAGATCTAGCTCCGAGACACTTATTGCTATAACTATATTCCTGATTTCTGAAGCCTTTTAAAAGAATTGCCTCCAGTGATAAATAGAGGCTCTGTGTGGGCTGACTCTATTATTCAACAGCAGGGAATATCTGTGCATTAGCAAAAAAGAAATGCTTTAAAAAAATACATTTTATGAAGCCTATAGTGATCAGAGTAGACTGAGCATGACTCGATGTTAGAATTTTAAAGTTGCTTTGGGAAGAGGACAGACAGCCTGTTTTTATTTCTTTGTTATCCAACATTGTTATCACAAGAAACAATTAATTTGCTGTATTTTATGTTCCTGTTATAATCTATGTTGTGTGAGAGAGAGCTGTGGCATTTTGTTGTAATGATAAGAAGAGATAAATAGCACTACAGTGCTTAGAGAAGATTATATTATCTCCAACTATGGACAGCCTGGGAAATTTAGCAAGTGCCTGACCTGGTTTTTGGACAGTGGCAAAGGTTAGAAGAGATGACTTAAAGCATTATCAATTGTCCAGTCCCATTTCTTCAGTGGAAATGCTGAAAACTAAGGGTCACATCCAGGGCCCTATTATACTCATTTCCAGGATGGCATAATTGACAGCATTTCCTAGAACAGTCCACAAGACTCTTAGATTGGTTCGCTCTGTCTCTCTATCTCTTTGTCTCTCTCTCCTTCTCTCCGAAGAGTAAGGTCCTTTCAGAACTGTACTTCCATGAACCCAAATCCAAATCATTCTTTAAGACTTCAGACTGGCATACATCTTCCCAGGATTCAGATGTCAGCTAGAGTTTGAAAACATAGCTTTAGAGACTCAGTCAACCCTGAGATTCTGTGGTTTTATGATATTCTAGTTAGCTTTGATCTTTCTATTTTTTTCCTTTTATATCTCATAATACTTCTGGTGTGCAATAGTCACTATCAGCATTTTTTTTAGCTGAGCCATCCTGCCACCTGTGGGCAGCTCAGCAGCAGCTCAGCTCGGGCCAGGCATCGAACCACTGTTGTTCAGAGCTCAAATGCTTGAGCGAGCTCTTAACCAACTGAGCAACTTGGCCGGCCCGACTATCAGCTTTTTGATTGTAAGATATTATTTTCTTATATTTTGCATAAGGCCACAGTTCCAGATGTTTACCCAGTAATCAATTCTAAATTGCAATTATCAAGTTATGATGATGATGATTAGGCTTTCAAATACTCCCTTAAAAGTAAGTATCTTTTTTTCCCCACTTTTTAAAGTAAAAGTCTACATAGATATTTAAATTGGGTCATTGCAGCTTTCCTTATGATACCATCTTCACAGGGGATGGAGATGTGTGTATGTATATGTATATATATATATATATATATATATATATATATATTAGTATATGTATATATGTAATATATGTGTAATACATATATGTGTGTGTATACACACACACACACACACACATATTCGTAAGGTGCAAAGGGCATGCAGAAACTATGCTATACCTCTGTTCGACATTGTAGTGAGACCATTTTCCCTCTTCAGATTATGTATGATTAATATCTCAGTCCTTTAATCAAATTTTCCACTTTGTAAGCTAAAGGATCCTGTATTTGTAAAGCTTTGTTAATCACTGCAATACCTAACATTTTATTTAGTATGGTTTATGAACTAAACATGCTGATAAGCATAATTAAATATATTTTTTCTCCTTTAATTCTCTCAGACACTCTTCACTGATGTGCAATATTTCCCCCCTTTTGTACATGAAGAAACTGAGATTTTGAGATGTAAAGCAACAGATAAATAAGATAAATTTTTCCTATCTTATTTTCTCCTTTACATTTCTTTTCTTCCATTTATTTAACAAATATGTGTTTATTTTCTATTATGTACCAGGCATTGTACTAAATACTAGAAGCACAGGGGTGGGCAAAAACATAAGCAATCCCTGTTTTTATGGAACTATTTAACAAGTGATGGAGCTAGAATCCTCACCCTGGCCCACTGTGTTCCAGAGATGAACTACCCAATGTGTCCCTTTTAAAAACTGTTTTTGTTCTTCCTGCATCACAATTAAGAATGCAGTAGGTCCAGTGCGTATGAGAGAAGCTCTAACTTAATCTCTGCTTGACTGACTCCCTTCCAATCCTTGATGATAGTGCAGCTCTTGTCCTATCTTAGACTCCCTGTGCCTGCTACCCCAGCCCACAAAAAACCCAGAACACGGACCCATTGTAGTGATGACACCCCATCTTTCAGTATTTACCCTCTTGGATCTCACAGATATTCTCACTTTCCAAAGTCCCGTCTTAATACGTTCAAACTCACTGCCTAGATGAGCGGTGACCCGTGCTACTGTTTCTACATCATGACACAAATACAAGCGCTCATATTTATATAATGCCATGGACTAAAGAGCCAAAGCTACTCGTGGCCTGTGATAATAGATTTAAAGTTTCCAGCTGCCCCAGACGTGTTTGGGCTCCCGGGGCGGAAGAATCCTTGTCTGCACACCATGTAAGTCACTCATAGGATTCCAGGTACGGAAGATTTTGCTAGGCTCTTTCCAGGTTAAGTTGGCTTTCATGGGTTTTAGTTTTCAGGTTACCCAGAGTCAGGCGCCAGGGGAATTGGAAGCCAAGTGGGCCTTCCTGACAGTTACATAGAAAGATAGCTCTGAGGAATCTCTCTTTCCCATTCTGACCACTTTATCAGAAATGGAAGTTAAAAGGGTTCATTTCACTCTACCTCCACTTTACTATAGCTCTCAATGTGACATGTTCATATGGTGTTCAAGGTTACAAAGAAGTGTATCCTGCAGTATAGAGAGAAATAAAAAAGGCAGAGACAAAGGCAAGACAAAGTGGGGGACACAGGATGAGGCTCATACATGAAAGTGTTTTCTCTCTCTCCCTCTGGGCCGGTTCACAATGCTGACTCACTAGGGCAGCTGCCTTCTTCAGTACTTTGCTAAACGTTTCCGATTGGGTAAGAAACTTGACTGTACTAGGGGACATCAAACATCCAGCAAGCCTTTGGTCTTGCCCAGATACCGACAGCTGGGCTCTGTGCTTTTCTGTTCTCTTGTTCACCACATTTTATGAGAGAAGTCAGTTTGCTTCAGACACTCAAGTCACCTATTCCACAATGGAAAGAGGTCGGTGGATGAAAACAATTATCATTTTTACTAATCGAATGTAAAAAGGACCTACCCTCTCTTCTGTTATGACATACCTGTGCTGGCATATTTGATTCCGGAGTGTGTTGCAGTCACAGGCTTGTGTGCTCGGCACATCCAATATTTAATATCCAATAGATCGAAGTTTGGAATAAGGCAAGATCTTATTTATCAAATTGGTGCTATAATGAGAAGATGGGAGGTTTCTAGTTTTCTCAAATTCTTCTTAAGAGCACCCCAAGTTCCAGCTCCCTATATATCAAGGGAAGGGAGAAGGGGAAGAACAAGAGGTGGGATCTAGGGAAAAGCAGAGAAATCTCCAAATCTCTGTTCCCAGTCATTCAGACCAAAAATTACTCAAATCTCAGGCAGAACTCTGGTCAATTAGCATCTATTGAAATGCGCTGGAACCAATGTAGTCAAGGGGAGAAGCAGAAGCCCTCCACCCTATTATAAGCATAGGTATATTTTTACTAATTTCTGTAATGTTTTCAGGATACTTAATGTTGTGTTTGTGAAAGGGAGCAGAATCTACCTAAGGAAGGCCACAGAAACACATGAAGTGGCAGTGGCTGATTGTGACTGAATTCTTAACGATTTAGTGGATATCTCCTCCCCAAGTATTTTTCCCTCCCAACGTCAGCAAGCATTTCCCATTGACTGAATCAAAAGGACATATTTTGTTTTTGTTCTTACATGACTTCTCTGCAGTGTCTGACACAGATCATTATTCCCTCTTTTCAGATCCCCCAGTTTTTCTTCTTCTAAATCTCTGTTTGCCCTTTCTCAGACATTTTCTTGTATTCTCCTCCTCTGTTTAGTTCTGAAATATTATTATTTATGAGGTCCTTCACCCTTTTTACTTCCTCACTCTGCCTACTTCCCTATTGGTTTCCCTACTCCTATAACTCATAAGGTAAAATCAAAATTGGGATGTTATACCATTTCCTAGGCTGGGACAGCTTTACTTATTTGGCTGCCGACTCAAGTAGCAACACCTGGACCCTGCTACCCTAGACTCTTACTGTCCCTGTTTTGCCAATGATTAAAGAATTTTTGGCTATAGGAAAGCAAAGACCTAAGGCCTACTTTTACCCCATAAGCGACTTCTCTTTCTACCTAATGGCTCCCAATTCTCTGTCTTGACCATGAGACAATTCACCTGAACTCCAGACTACCTATCTGCTTTCTAGGTTTCCTAATTTGATTAAATTGAATGTGCAAAATTAAACTATTCTTTGTTCACTTAACTCTAGCCCATGTTCAGTGAATGTTACCATTATCTATACACTTAATCAAAGAAATATAAGGAAGTATTTTCTGAGTTGTTCCTCCTTATACTTGTTATACCCAGTGATTCTGACTGACGAGTTTACTGACTCTGGCTCTAGCCTCTCCATCAGTCTTCACCTTAGTTTAGATTCCATCATCCTTCATCCACATGACCACAGAAGTCTCCTATCTGGTCTTTTTGCATATACTGCTGCCTTCTTCCAATGCGTGATCTTCAGTGCTGCAAAACTTGTTTTTCTAAAGAAAAAATGTAGCCTAATTCTCTCTTGCTTTTGTTCTTTAATATTTTCCTCACTGTTGACTCTTGCTGCCACCCCTATAAGTACACCCTACCTTCTTCTTTCAGTGCTATTTACAGTTCCTAGAATAGGACCATAAACATGTGTCTCTTCAGAACCAATACACCCTGCCTTCCTTCTCTACCTCATCACCTCCAAGTCATCTTCAGAAGACAAGGAAGTGCCAAGAAAATACATGCACTCTGAGCACAGTCTCAGACTCTACTTCTCATCTTAGTTCTAAAACATCTGAGGGAAGTGACATTGGAAGATTACCTAACTTTGCTGAGTATCAATTTCCTTATCTGTTTTACAGATTAAAATATTAATAGCAACTTTAAAAGGTCATGAGGACTGAGATCCATTATGTAAAGCTCTGTATTCTTTGAACTTCCTTAAGCAGTAACAACTAAACTCCAACAGTCTGAACTAAGAAACAGTAATTTATTAGTGAAACTCTATGGTACATCCTGACATTACAGAAAATAATGCCAAACCAAGAATAGATCCCTAGATAGTAAGAAGTAAAAATGAGGACATCATAACCCTAGGATTTACCTTTACTCTCTCTTTATTTCTCATCTCTGTTTCTTTCTAAATTGCTTTCAATTATTAGTCTCCATGACTCCAAGAGATAGCATTTACCCTGTTAGCCCCATCAGAAGAAACTAGGATGACATCTCTGATTGGCCCATGTTGGGTCCTGTGTCTAACATTACACTCATCTCTGTTATTGATATTATGAGGTGCTTCATTTAGTTTTTCTTGACTCACATGCTCACACATGTGGTAGATGACAGGGGAAAAATGGAGATACTGCAGTCAAGTACTTGTTAGTCCAATTTACAATATGCCCCTCAATCCCCCCCCCCAAATTCCAAGAGTCCCTATCTAACATAATTCAAGCATCACACATGTATTCACTCTTCCAAGTACTAGAGAACTCAAAGTCGTGTTCAACTATTGCAACCAGTCTTAAGTCTCTGTGATGTGCATCCTTTTAATAATATATGGGTTTGACACTCATTATCTTGCAATATACGAGCAAAATCTATATATTTAACTATTCTTCAGACACCTATTGTACAATTATGGTGAGAAGACAGGAAAATATCAATTGAAATTGCTATGCGTGAAAGGGGAACAGGGAATCTCCAGGCATCTGTCCCTGGTCGAAGGAAATATTGTATCCCAGTGGACAGGGACAGTAAGGAGTAGCCATTGGCTGGCTTATGGGCTCGCATTGCATTTCTGGTCATTCTTTCAGGCTTCCCCATATCTCCTTTATGGTACTGCTGAACATTATTCTTTTTGGCCACACCTGAGGGAAACGTCAGGAAGGACTACCTGGGAGCCATACTTCTTTGGCAGTCCTTTTCGGGTGTGGTCACAGGGACTAGACATTGTCTTAGAAGTTAAATATTAACAGGTATGTCTTTGAAGTATGTTGAATTTCATTGGTAATTCAATTATTTAAAAACCACATTGGCTACTTGGTTTGGATGCTTTTGTTTGGGCATATCTTCTTTAAAAATCAAAGGCAGAATTCTTATTCAATCATAATCCTTAAATCTGAACATCGACTTTGCAAATTCTATCTGTCATAATTGTCTGCAGGTTTTGCCCATTCCTCTAAAACTTATTTCACAAGATTCAACCCAGCCCCTGCCTCAGAATCTTAGGTTGGTCCTAAGGTAGAATTAACAAGTGCTCTGGGCCAATCAGGAATCCCTAAGAACTGGGCATTTCAGTTAAAGGAAATATAATCTCTTCAAATAAGGCATAGATCAGGAAATAATAATGAGGGGCCAGGCCTCTCCATTTCTCTGGCTGCTGCTATGTGCCAAACTTCTGCAATATCATTTGTATGGCCTCTGTAGCACACATATCAAGCCATTCCTACAACCACACCTGGGAATATGCAGCCTCCCATTTTTACAGCATGTCCTTTCTTCTTTGTCTATTTATTCCAATCTGTCACAACTTCATATTTCAGTTGAGAATTTTTTATTTTCTATAATGAAACACTTTCATATAATTCTGTCTAAAATGCATTTTTTCCTTCACTTGAATATCCCAAAATTATAAATTTAGTGTTTTATCATACAATATCTTATTTTGCTCTCTGTTCCTATATGTGAGTCATATCACCTCAAATAAATTCAAAAGGAGGAATATATGCAATTCTATTTTATTTGCTACAGCACCCAGTTCAAGCTTGAATATGAATTCACTCACTTTGTTTTTCATCTATCAGGGATCATTTATTGTATACATATTTTATGCCTGTTACTATGATAGGGCTTTGTATTATAATAGACATATTAAAAACATTGTTCTTTAACTCAAGGCACTTATAATTCAGTGGGTGGGACAAAGAATGGATTGGATAAGTATAGTTGACATAGATACTGTGTGACTGTGATGGCTGTAAACATGGGACACTAGGAGAATCCTAACAAGTCTATATAAATAAACAAAGGAGATCTTAGAAGTCTTTGTGGAAGGCATTATATTTGATCTAGAATGTGAAGGGCTAATAGGAATTAGTCAAGTGGAGAAAAGGGTGGGGCCCAGCATGTAGAAAGTCACAGAGGCACAGGCACATGCATTTAAAGGCCTAACTGTAATTTTGTAGAATCAGAGCAATGATTCTTAGTTATTTTTCCAACCTAGATGCACCTGAACATTGTAACATATTTCATTTTGCTGCCTTGTGCAATGACTCAGGCAGCACTGATTCATCCAAGAGAGATGGAAAAGGCTTGCCTTCTTGCAGGAAATACAACAAAAACACCAAGTCTGTGCTTGGTTGGAAAAACCTCCCAGGGGATTCTATGTTTGGTCCTAGGAAACAGTGCTTTCCCTTCTACTTGAGAATAACTAGGCTAAATCACTAGGTTAGTATGGAAACTGGGGCAAAAAGTTAGACCTAAAAGGAGCTGCTCTTGTGTTCTGAGCACACAGAAGTAAACAGGATCTAGCCTGTGTGTGCGGCATCCATAGTCCAGGTGAACTGCCAAGTGCATACAGAAAAGCAAGACTCCTGATAAAGGTGGGCACCATGAGCAATGGGCCAGAGAAGGAGTATTAGATAAGACTTCTTGGAGATCGTGTCTTTCTGAGTTTAATAAAGGACTCTGTATTAATAGTTCACATTATCAACAAATGTAAATAAATGGAATTAGAGCGGGGCATATATTCTTATGTATTCTTAGCTACATCAGCAACCTGGGTGGTGATACTGGATTATCAAGAACATATTCTGGTAAATTAAACTTGGAGGACCTTTGCTGAAAGACCTGAAGCCATCAACTCAACTGTTGTCTTATCCTGGTTGGTTTGCTAAAATATGAATATATAATGAGATAGTTTTTAAAAAGTTCTGGGGGACTAAGGGAGCTACTAGATATTCAATGGGAAGAGAAAGAATAAAGTGTTCTTTATTCTGATCAGGAATAAAGTGTCACATCTAGGACTTTGGAAGTTTCTAAAGTGAAGTTTGTTTTCCTTATAATTTTGACCTGGGCTAGATTTACCCTTGGTTAAAATAAAAACAGTAACTGAAAGGAATATTTCATTAAAATATTATCACCCTATGTTCAATTAGATTACCTAATCTCTTGAAGGTCAGTATTGTGAGAGAATGGACTCGGGATGAATCAGTTGTGTGGTGGTGATGGGCAGACAGCAGGCTTTGGTAGAGGATGAGGAAGAGGTTTAGCAGTTACATTGAGCATCTGGGAAACATAATAAAAGAGTAAGCGAATTAGGCAAAATTTACTTTTATCTACTTTAGTTTTCTACAGAATCGACACTAACATGTACATTACTATAATTGGATGTGAAAAATATGTATGTGTATGTGCATGCAAGCACATGTGTATTTATAGAGGAATGGAAAATAGTGAGCAATTAGGAAGGACACAAATTATTCAGATACATTTTATTGTAATGCCGAAGGTTCTAGATCATATTGGAATTTCTTCATAAAAAGCAGGAAGTGTTAAGCTAGTTTAAAAATTCATGGTATTGATTTCAGTATTTTATTGGTTCAGTTCTCTTGCAGCGTGTTAAAATTTAGAAATTATTTTGCATTATTTATACTTCAGTATTTGGGTAGGCTTATTGTCTATTGGCATCTTATAATGTAAAATATTTATATAACATATTTGTAGTGGGGTGACATTTATGTGGGAGGCATCTGCCTTCCCTTCACTGAAGCTAACATGCCTCTTCCCAAAATGTCATTAACATTTCAGGGTAATAGTCATTCCTCAGTTCAGATCTGTTTTTTTTCAATCCGTTTTGTGTCTCAGTTTTTTTCAGGAGGTATTTCATAATTTACATGCAAAACTAATTTTAGTGCTTAATAGATGACATTTAAAGACAGTTACATCATTTAGAAATTCTGAGTGTGTTTGTGTTTCTATATGTGTATGATGAAGTGAAGGAAAGTATATTGTAAAATGATGGTCAATAATATTATTTTCTTTGGTTTTCATCTCAGGGCTTAGGGCAAATAAAGGAATATCAGGAACATTTTGGGGAGTCGAACATGTACTTTCGATCAAGACAGAGACTGAAATCTTAGCATTGCCACTTACAATCTATGTAACCTTAGGAAAATTACCTAACTTTCTTTGAATTCATTAATTTTTAAAATGAGAATAATAAAAGCCCCTTTCTCATAGGACTATTGTGAGGATTAGGAGAATTATTAATATAAACCACAGCACAGGGTCAAGCACAAAAAAAACCTCAATGAATTAAATGTCATTGACTATAAAACACAAACCCCCTCCCCCATTTTAATATCTCCATAGGGGAGATATGTCTTACTTATTATGGTGTCTTATAGTTAATGTTGTAGTTGACAAAACATAGTATTGTTATTTAAATATATAATTAACAATTGAAACAGGACAGTTTTAAAATGTTAGAAATCGACACTATGGAATCAGATGCCAACTATCCCATTGGGTATAGTTTACAGTGAAGGATAGACATGATAAATTTGTAAATTAGGATGGGATTAATATATGCTCCCTCCATTTTGAGTTTATTCATTTATTTATTCCACAAACATTTCTTCGTTGAATCAAAAACCATGTGTCATGTTCTGTGTAGGTCAAAGATCAAAAAGATAAGTAGAACATGCTCTTTGTCTTGAAAGATTTAATAGGTGTTTCATGGAAGATAGCAGAACCATATAAATACAGTGTTAGACATAAGCACCCAAGCTAAGAGTATACTTAGGAAAGGACCGTGATCCATAGGAGAGGAGCAAACAAGCAATACTGGAAGATCTGATTACTGAACAAAGTCTCAACAGACTAGCAGAGTACGTCAGACAAAAGGCGAGGAAAAGTGTGTTCTAGGAAGAGGAAACATAAAAAAGACTTGGGGAGAGAGAGAGAATGGTCCTTTTGGCTCACAATGTATAATTTGGATGAAGTAATTGGGGAAGGAGAAAAGAAAATCAAAGCTAGAGAGGTAAGAAGAATGAACCCATGGAGGATACTGCAGAGCCATTTTTATAGGCTTGGACTTCATCATGAGTTAAATATAAATACTCTGAAGTAGATTAACATGCAGGGGTGATGCAATCACAACATCATTTTCAAAATATTGCTCAGAACACATAAAAGTGGACAAAGGACCTTACTGTGATAATTCTTAACATTGATACTGTCATGTAGTAGAATGGCAAGATTTGAAAGATTATGAAGGAGGTAAAATCTATGGGACTTGGTGATTTATGGGATATAAAATAGAGATAGAAGTGAAAATTGAATTAACATGTCTCGGTTCTTCGGATTAGTTTGTATGCTCATGGTGCCTAAACGGGTATACGTTGGCTGATCATCCACTCCTCTGAAATTCTATGTATGTTTCATAGAGAGATGACCATAGTAAATTAATATGGAATTACAAAGAAAAAATATCACTGAATTAACACTTTAAGAATATTCCATTATCTAGAGTGGATTTTCTCACTGTCTTTTTCCATAACAACATGGTGACTTGGAATATAGCATGACACAAAGAAATAGCAAAATAAAAAGGACCTTCGAAGCAATTCCCTTTTATCTTACCTTATTCTTAACAGTGTTTCTCTGGTCTAAGTCTTTTATGGTTCTGGGGAGAATTACATTTCAAATTCTATAATTGCACAGGAGAATTGGAGTCTTGTAAAAATTTAGAGTACTCTGTTCATAGGCAATTTTTATTATCAACTGAACCTATGCCATAATGCAGCCAAAGACATTGTTTAGAGCATCATTAAAAAAAAACAAAAATAAAAATCCTTCACTATGACCATGTTGTCTTGAAAAAATGTAGCACACTTCTATTTAATATTACCATATTACCATCGACCATATATTTGTTGAAAGTCTTATAGTATGGTATTTAGGGTACTGAACCAGCACAAAATATACATGAACTTTATCAGTTTTCATTTTCTCTTTATAGACCAAGAACAATATTAAATGACATTTGATGACATTTGATGGGTATTTAAAGTTTGTTATTGTGGGTATTCAGTGAACCATAAAATACAAGTGTAACAGGATGGCTGGGCTTCCATTATGAGAAATGCAAGCTAGAATCTCTGAAATCAGCATCCTATAATACTCGTATTTGCTCATTTTCCATCAATGTCTTGCTCCTGACCCTCTGCCAAGTTCATTATCTCCTTTGTGCCTAAATTTGTCCATATGAAAATTAGGAGAAAACAAAGAATAAATTAATACTTGCCTCCAAACTGATCTGAAATCCAGGTACGGAAAACCTTACACAAGTTTAAAAGACTGGTTTATTAACTGCTGCTTTCATTTGTTTGAACATAGTAAAATGTACTGTAGGAACGTAGCTGAGAGACTGATGTAATAGTCCTTTTCACACCTTCTATCCATAAAGACAGTTCTTTATTTGCAGCTGATGCTATTATATCCAGAGCCTATGGCTGTTTGGTGCTTTTAACGATGGAAATTTTAAAAGGGAAACAGCGAGTAAAATGTGAAAATGTCCTTTGGGACATTATTTTATTACTACACGTCCCTTATCATTTAGCAAAATAGATGCAATGTGAAAATATTCAGTCAAACAGTTTATTTGTGGCTGGTTTGCAAAGAATCAAATAAAAAGTAATGAAAAAAATAATGCTGAGGTGTGTGTGTGTGTGCGTGCGTGTGTGTGTGTGTGTGCATGCATGCATGTGTGCATGCACGTGTGCCATGGTCCCAGTCGAAAGATGAATGAAAACAGTCATCAGAGGAAAGGCAAAAGCCATTTGGCTTAAAAAAGCAGCATGACATTATGGAGGATTATTGGACGTTTTCAGCTGGCAAGCTTGGGTTCGGATTATGGCATTTTTAGTGTATTATTTACTTATGAGCATTGATTTCTTCAATTAAAGAGATACACAATCATATTAATAGCTCACAGAGTTTTAAGAATCAAGTGAGACCATGAAAGTCAAGCACAGATCAAAATATCTGCCACGTTGTTACCAATCAAAAACTGCATCACTCTCTCTTTTAAGTATAAGAGCTGTTGACAAAAAGTGTACCCAGTATAGCACTATGAAGATAGAGTGCCCATCCTCCCCAACCACCTTTTGAGATAATGGGTTAGGTCTTTGGTTGACGTCTTTTTAAGGTGAATATGTTTGAGCTGCCTTAAGGTGGATAGAACCTCCGGTCATAATTGACATATAGGAAAGCCACCAGAGATAGCCTTTCCAAACCACCTTAGTGGGCCTATCAGAAAGGGAATCTAATGCATCAGAAAAGAAAGATACCAAGGTTAGTTAGTAAAAATAAAACAAAATAAGTTTATGGTAAGTTATATAGGGAAACGGGATCATATTACAAATAATTAACTAAACAGGGAGGAGACTACAAAGAGACTAGCAGAAGTGAATCTGCATTGCAGTAAATTCAACTTAAATATATGTTTTTGCTCTCTATTCACTGAAAGTCACATTCCAGCCCTTATAGCAGAGATAGTGGTAAACCCTCTGAAATACATTTCTTATAGTTTTAGGTTTGGTTTCTGTGTTACCAATATTATATAAATATTTATAATTTCACTGTGACTTGTTTTACTATTTAGGTAGTCAATTTCATGTAGTGTATATTTTACACTGTCATATTTCATATATTTATAAAATAAATGTCCTCTCATGGAAGGTCATATCATATATGGAGATATCTGGATTTCAAATTGGAATTAAAAAGGGGGCATTTTTTAACATCAAGACAGGTGTAATACACTCCTAAAATACCCAGTCATGGCCCTGCAGAGTGAGTCAAAGCTTTGTGACTGCAGTTAAATCATCACTAATATAAGCCTAGTGATCCAATATAAAACCCTCATAGTTACCATTCAGTTTCATCAGTTATGATGGCACCAAGGAACCCACCAACCTTTCTCTAGCAAGGCTGGGTTATTATTATTATTGTTATTATTTATTATTATTATTATTATTATTATTATTATTGAGAAATGAAAGTAAGCAATTGGACAGTAGTAGACCTTTACCATAGGTAGACTTTGTGCAAAGTTCTGAATGTTGTAGGTCCTAAACTCAATCAAGCCTCTCACACTGGCTTGAATATGGGCCCTCAGTCTACACTTAAGCCTTGTTTTTCTTCCTTGAAGGTTGAATCATTATGCCTTTTGGGTTTGCCTAACATGGTGATTTTAGCATTCATATCAAGGCTTCACTAATGGTTTCACAAAGCCTTAGTCTGCATGAGTATCTAGCTTAGAAGATGTCAAACTGCCACTTCTCTCTTAATGCACAGTTTTGAGATTCTTCTATATTCTTTTCTTCCTCCAGATAGCTGATTATTTTTAAAAAATATTAGTCTCTCATCTTCTAGCTTTAAGCTTTTGTTATTTTTTAAAAAAATATTTAACTCACTGTTCCTTCTTCATATATTTTATAGTCTAGAATTCTGGATACCAGCAGCTTTTCTTGTAACATAGCCCTAATGATCGTCTATTTATAGTTCAAACAAAGCTTCTTAACTATACTTATTCTTTTATTTATTTACATTTACTTAATTTTATTATAGAAATGTATTAAAGTTAGAAAATACCAAAGTAGAAAAAGAAGAAAATTAGTCATTCTATATTTCAGAATTTAAGGACAGATCATTTTACATTTTAAAAGAATTTTAGATGTGTCATTTATATTATCATTTAAATGACTTCATAATAATAAGCCTGCTTTAATTCACTGCTATAGTACAATTGAAAGTTCAACATTTTGCCTCTTATGGAGACAGCAATTTTTTACCCAAATCCAGTGGAGTTAAAAAAACATGGACACATTTTTTCACGTATATTTTGAAATTATTGCAGAAAAAACACCTTTCGTAGATTTCCATTTCTGCTCCTATCACAAGGTAATGGGAGTTGGGTAAGGGATGGTTGGACTGTGTGGTCAGAGTTTTGAACTCACTGAGGGTGTGTGGTGGCCAAACTCCCAAAGGCCCTTAATGATGTCCATCTTCTGGTGAACACATCCCCAAATGTTCCCCATCCACATTGTACTAAAGTTGGACTGTGAGGCCAAAAGAATATGACAGGAGTGATAGCATGCTGCTTCCAAGATTAGGTTTAAGAGAGGCTGTAGCTTTCTTCTTTCTTGACCTCTCCCTCTCATTCCTCTCTCAGAAAGAAGCAGACTACCATGTCATAAAAAGAGGCCCATATGGAAATAAACAGGCCTTGTGCCAAGAGCTATGTGGGTGACCCATCTTGGAAGTGAATCCTTTAGTCCCAGCCAGGTCTTCATAGGACTGTAGCCCCATCCAACATCTTGCCTGCAACCTTATAAGAGACCTTGAGTCATAACAAACGAGCTAAGACTCTTCTGGACACCTGACCTCAGAAATTGTGCAAGATCCATGTTTGTTATTTTCAGATGCTAACTTTTGAAGTAGTTTATTATGCAGCAAGAAATAATATAGAGGGATCAAGGGATCAGGTGGTTCTCGCTATACTCACAACACATAAAGTGAGAAAATAAAAAAACAGCTCCCCTAGAAGAGGGATTAATTAAATCAAAGTCAGGAGAACAAGACTTAATCAGCCAAGGGATTTAAGAAAGGGAGTAAAAGTATGGAGAGTTGAGAAGGAGGACACTAAAAGTGACCTATGATCTGAAAGATTTCTGGAGCTAAGTATAACTGCTTACTTAGCCCTTTGCATGTTCCCAGCATGCATTTGGAAATTGGAGCTTCATGAATTCAAATGAATGGAGGCAAGAGGGTCATATGATATTCTGAATACTATTTGCATAAGTCAGGCATGGCTTTCAGAGGTAACTGTCCCCCTTATGCTAAATTTCCCAATTACTATCTTATGTTTATGATATAAATGTCATACTACCTTAAAATATAAATTCCATTGGTAAGGAATAGTCAGTTCCCATCTTTTAATGCTCTCATGATGTGTTCAGTAATCCTGGGTCTTACTTGCCAGACATTGTGTTTCTTTGTAGATAAATAGCTGTTTGTTTGTTTTTTTAAATGACTGGATGAGTGAGACCTTATCATTCACTTTAAACTCATAATTATGTGAGTATATAGGCTGATTTAAGTAGAAGGATATAAAACTACAAATCATTAGAGGGTGATATATCTAAAACACCTTATGAGGATAATATAATATAATATAATATAATATAATATAATATAATATACATATATATGCATATTATATATAACCTATATATGTGAAAGAGGGAGGGGGAGAGAGAGAGAGAGAGAGAGAGAGAGAGAGAGAGAGAGAGAGAGAGAGAGAGAGAGAGATTGAGAGAGAGGAAACAAATTATGATAAATTAACTCCCAGGCATAAAAATAAAATGCAGATGTAGGAGACCTCCTCTTGACCATATATTAACAACATTGCTCCATAGTGATCTTTAAAAAACACAAATATGATCATGTTATATCTCTCCTTAAAGTCCTTCAATGTTCTCCAATACATAAAGTAGTAATCCTAGCCTCTTCTATGGAGCCTTACAAGTTCAGTGGCCTTTCGGGGAATCTCTGCAAACACCATTATGGTAGAAGGAAGATTTTTCCTCCTCTTCTCCCTATCCCTGTTAGGAATTTTCTCTGGAGCTGTTGACTCATATCTAAATATGAAGAAGGAAACCTTAGCAGTCTTTAATAGGCAGATCAAAGAGGCAGAGGTTGTTAATATTGTAAACCTTAGAATTGGGTTTTAGGAGAAAGTTAGTATTAGCAAGAGGAAGGTTTGCTTATTAAGGCAAATGAATGAAACAACTGAGTAAATGAAGGACAGGAAGGCCTCTTATCACTCTCCCAGCTTTATCAAGGCAAATTCAATTAAGTAACTGAGAGCTTCGACTATGCAGTATGGGAAGAGCAGAGGTAGCAAGAGGGAGAGGGACGAAGGAGCGAGTACAGAGGAGACACTGGACTCTGTATGGACACATAGGAGAGTATATATCTATTTTTTGTAATGTACTATTTAGAATACTGTTGAAGACAACCTATCAAAGCCTAATTCAGATTTGTTTAACCACGTAAGGGACTCAGTGGCTACCATAAGGAAGGCCCAGTGGTAGGTGGGCATCAAGGCTTATTGATTCTGTGCTTCTAAAGTATCAGCAAGAGCCAAGTTCCTTTCCACCTTTTCATTCTGCCTCCCATGGTACCAACTTAATTCAAAAGCCTGGCTCCCCATCATGATCACAGAATATGGCTGGCAGTAATCCCTGGGGCTACTATGTCCTTAACCATATAGATGCAAAGAAAAATTATGCAATTTGCTTCTGGAAGCCCTCCCAGAAAAGCAAGGATTTTATTTCCCAGAAGCCTTCAGCAAACCTTTTCAGTAAATCACTTGGTTGAATAAGTGTCTCCTGTTCTCTGAATCAATAACTGTGTCCAAAGTGTGGGATTTTGATGATTATCTTAAACTGGAACCACGTGTCTTACCTGCAGATTGAGTCAGTTTGTCTCAAAGTGTTTTATGCTATATGGAGAAGGTGTAGCTGTGTAAGTGAAAACTGGGCAAGTCTTTAAGAAAATAAAAACAAAAACCAAAAAGCTGTTGATATTGGAGAACCCATTACTATTTCATCCTGTAGAGATTCAATGTGCTTCTCTGATGGAGCAAGAGTAAGTTTTTTTGTTTGTTTGTTTGTTTGTTTTCCTGACTATAGACTGTACTTATCACCTTTCCCAGCATTAAGGATTAAAAAAAAAAAAAAGTATGTGCGTATTTATCTTTTCCTGAAGACAGAGTGCATAACATTCATTGAAAATTGAGAGAAATCTGTGATCCCAAAATGTCAAGAATCGTTGAAATTTAGGTAAAGTTCTAGATAAGTTGGTTCTTGTTTCTGTTCTAGTGTTTCCCCAACTTACATCCACATCACCAACATGAAAACCACTCCAACATTTTCCTTCCGTCAACCTGGGTATTTCATGCCTCAGGTCCTTAGACCATGTCATTTCCTGTGCTGCCTCTTCTACCTGGTAAACCCCTAACTCTGCTTTCAAGACTAACTTCAAGTCCAACATCTCCAGTGAAGCTTTTCTTTATTGCTCTGTTTGGGAACAGAGTTGATCCATCTCTTTTGTACCCATTGTCCCATAACCACAAATAGATTCCCAATGCTTTGGTACTCTTTGTTTGCATGCTCCTCTCCCTACTATGAGCAGCTAAAGCACAGGATGTGTCTTTACTTTTCATCTTTAGATGAGCTGTTCTGTCTTGCTAAATCCTTGTTCAGTAAGCACACAGCCATTGGTAGGCTTAGTTATAATAAAGTGTCAATAGAGAATGTGTAAGAGATTTGTAAGGGTGTATTATTATTATTATTACTACTACTATCATTATTATTCACTTCAGAGAGTCTTTCCTCACTACTGAGTTAGGACCTAGGTACCTACAGGACAATTTGGTAAAGATAGATCTTTGGGTAAACTATGTGATTGCATTTAAGTTCTTGGGAAGTCCCATATTATGCCCCTAAATCTAGATCATGAATATAAATCTTAAAAGTTGATGTTTATTGAGTGCTTTCTATATGCCAGGCACTGGGTTAAGTGCTCTACAAACATTATTTCATTTGACCTTTACAAAAATCTCAGGATGTAGGTTCTATTATTATTATTCTCATTTTATGAGTGGGAATGTTTAGGTTTACAGAGACTATGTAATTCACCTACTGTCACACTATTTGTTAATAGAGGAGAAAGGATTTGAGTTCAAGTCTCTGGCTACAATTAAGCACTTGAAGATCAGTTAAACATCATGCCTTAGGTTTCTGTGTGCTAGATATTTTATTGTGAAATATTGTTTAAATCATAACAGCCCTGCAGTGTAGGAAACATTAAATTTATTTTAAATATGGGGAAATTCAGGTTTAAAGAAGATAACTAAATTTGCCAAAAATAGCCTAATCTGGAATTGCTAGAGACACCTTGGAACAGTGGTATGCTTGACCCCTGAGTGCATGCAGTCACTTTGTAATCAAAACCTAGGCCAACAGTGCCAGCTAGATCTAAGGAATTGTTGCGTGTGTGTGTCTGAAAAGCTGAGACAGTGATGAAAAGAAGTGTGCATTGCAGGGATTTATAGCACTGGAAAGACGGTAAAATATAGTAATATAAAATCTCAGAGTTGGAATGGTTATTTGAGGTAATCTAAGAAAATAATGCTAAAAGTGTAATAGCAATTCAGTACAAACCTAGAAATTATCTCTGGATAGGTGATCAATTTTCTATTGGATGGATAATTATAAGTATAGGCACTTGAGGAAAGGGGGTTTGAGCTCAAGCTGCACTTTGAGGAAGCCACTCCTCTGCAAGTCTAGACATGACTTCACTGTGATGTAATGTGATTGTCAGTTTCTTTGGGGATCAATTCCACTAAGCTATAAGTTACTTAAGGGAGGGTAAGAACCACGCGTTGTTGTATTTTTCTTCTCAGAACTTGACCTAATTTGTAATACAGTACTTGGTATTTAGTAAAAAATTATTACATGAGTCCACCACCACTCCAACTATGGGAGCATGGTCTGGCAAACCATCACAGAAGAAGCACATTTTGAAGTGAAGAAAGGTTTTCGATAGGTTAAGATGATGTGGAAAGGTGTTCCAGGAGAGTGACTTGATGTGAGCCACTTTATGGTGTCAGGAGAGAATCATAGTGGATGCTCTCTGCTCCCAGCATCTTCTTAGTCCACTGGTAGTAGGTGGCCACCACTCCTTGGAGTGGCCTTGCAGATAGGGCACAGGCACCAGAGGATGTCACAGGTGAAAGAGAGAACCTTAGATTCTAGAAGATCTCATCACAGCTCCAGGATGGCTTTGAGGCACTCTAAAAAATACCCTATAGAAATAATCAAGACTTGTTCTCTTCTCTGAGTTGATAATTATCCTATTATGTGATACTGGACAAGCTATTTAACGTCTCTGAGCTTCAACTTAGACAGTAGTAAAATAGGCATTATTATGTAGTTTAAGGTACTTGTCCTTAGTCTTGAATCCTACCCTGTTTCCTCAGATGCTTGGCTTCTGATCCCTGGTGCATAAGGCCACTTCAAGACAAATGCCCATTTCCTTACTAGCTGGAACTATGGACTTACATCCCCCTGTCAATTCATGCCTGATGATGTGGCCTGCTCACATGTGAGTCACAGAACCCCTTCCAGCATTTAGCAGGCCTAAGCAGCCTAATCCATCCCTTATCTCCTCGGACCCATCTGATTCTCCTTCCTTCCTGTGAGTAGGATATAGCTCTAAATGAATGGCAGTTCCACATCAGCCAGCCACATGGATGGAAAGAAAGAAGTAAGTCCAAAGGAAATCCCTAGAGGACACTACAACTAAGATGGAGTTTCTCATGTCTGTGGTCTTCTCACCACAATCCACACTTTCTTTGTACCTTGAACAATTTAGAGCCCGTTTATCTTTGACCTATATCTAAGTCCCTCTGTACTGGGGTGAGTAGGATGGGAAAGGGGGGTGAGGATGTGCATTGGCAGAGAAATTAGCTTCTTCTGGAGGTTGAAGTATGTCACCAAAAATGCCTTGCATTGCTTGTGAGATAAAATAATTAAAATATATGTGAAATCAATTTGAAAAATATGATACAGAAAGCTAAGTGTCAGAACTAAGTGGTTTTATCGATGTAGGCATTTTACATTAAATAATTATTTCTAAATTAGACACAAAACATATCTAATTGTCTTTCTCCTTAAGAGCTATGCTACTCATTCTGGGAAAAGCAAATGAAGCCATCAAAAAAAAAAAAAAAAAAGAAAGAAAGAAAAAGAAAAGAAAAGAAAGAAGGAAAACAAACAAACCCAGAAAATTGTAAACAGGCTGTGATCACAACTGTGATTTTACAATACATCTTAATAAAAAAATCATTTTTTTTCAGTGAAAATCATTTCATTTTCACAGAAAGACATTTGTGTCTAGGCTTGTCCAAATGGATCGAGGTACCTGTTTGAATGTGATTTACATTTACCTTTATGTTAAAATTAAAGGAAGTGAAAAGCTCAAGTTTATTCAGAAAATTGTTAGCTATCCTTGGGAAAAACATAATTCAGCATGTGTGATTTTAATCAATTTTCCTTCATTGTTAAAGTTCACACAAAGTTTAGCTTGATGTCCATGGGAAATGGAAATGGTGATTGGTTTTATAGGCACAATAAATATGCCTGAATCTAAAGTCCTCTAGACAATATTGTTTAATAAAGCATATTTGCCTGCTTCCATAAAATGGAAATGTTTAAATTAGAAGAGCTTCCTGCTTAGATGGTAGGTTAATAGGAGCATTTTCAATTCTCAATCTTTATTATTTATAATGCTAAGAGAGAAAGTTGACTTGAATATACTGTCTGGGCTGTAAATCAGGGTAGTTACATAATGTCTGGGGAACAGCCATGGGGGGACCTGGAAGGGGGAGATCACAAAGGAGAGAATCAGGCCTTTTCCTTGCCACTGTCTCAGAGTAGAGCTACCCCCCAAGCTTTGCCAGGTGTTTAGTTAGATCTCCACTTAGTGCTGGGGACCATCAGGGCACCGGGGCAAGGCTTGGTCCTTTTCCAGTGTGATGAGGATTAGCAATAGGGTCATACACAGATATATGTATTTGAGAAAGTAATTCATGCCCACAAATACAAAGCAAATAAACATGGGATTAGACGCTGGAGCTGTAATACCGCTGGTGATAGAAGGTTAAAGCTGGAGAGGATGAGAGTGGCCTGGGGCAGTATAAGAAAGATGAAGGAAGGAAGTAGATCTTAGCATGAGTTGTAGTGTAAGGGGAGGATTTGAACAGCCTGGTAGAGCTGGAATGATCACTCCAGGCCTTGGAAACATGGCCTTAAGTAGAGATGCAGGGATACGGATGCTGTGTGAGAGGGTTGTGCAGATACTAGCCTAATCTGCTATGGGCAGGGTGTATGTGTGTGTTGGGAAGTTTGATAGACTAAGGCAAGTTGGACCTGAATATATAACCCAAACAAATAATAGCTATCTCAAAATAAGCTGACTGATTGTAACTATTTGCAGGGTCATTATGACTAAACCTTTCAAATATTATCTTTGGTGTCCCTTAGTAAGTGGTAATAATCCTTCATAATTTGGTTTTAAAATCTCTCCTTTCCTATCTAGGTAAGTGTGTGTAGGTGCAATGATGAATTTCAATCACATATTATGCCTGAAAGATGAAGAGATGCAGTTGACAGAAAATAAAGGGGATGTTATGTACTGATTGTGTTCCACCCCCACCCCCATCAATATGTTGAAGCCCTAACCCATAGTGTGACTATATTTGGAGACAGGGCCTTTAAGGAAATGATTAGGGTTGGATGAGGTTACAAGGATAGAGCCTTAATAAAATAGGATGGGTATCCTTATAAGAAGAAGAGACACCGGGGGTGTATACACTAAGAGAAGATAGAGAGAGGGGGTTCATCTGTAAGCCAAGGAGAGAGGTCTCACCAGAAACCAGCCCTGTCAGCAACTTGGTCTTGGACTTCCAGCCTCCAGAACTGTGAGAAAACAAATTTACGTCGTTTAATCCACCTATTCTGTGGTATTTTGTTATGGCAGCCAGAAGTACACGAATAAAAGGAGCTGTGGTCAAATAGAAATTAAATGACTGAAAATCAAAAGGCAAGTTGAGTTAGAGCCCCTCTTGGACCCAGATAAAGGCCTTCGACTTTATCAGCTGAATGGAAAAATTTTAATCCTGACCTGACATAATTTTTCCTCCCAGTACTTTTTAATTGCCTTGTTATACTGGATGTACTATAAATATATGTTACATTTGTTTTAGGGGCTGGTTATTCTAAGCTCCATTTTTTCATAACTTTTTGAGGAAAAGTGGCAGGATATATCATAAGAACTTTGTTCTGTCTTAGCTTTTCTATAAACAATTTATAACTCACATCTGTGTTCTTGTTTTACTTTCCTTCATCATCTTGAAGTCTATCATTTGGCAAAAGGAAAGGGAAAACACAAAAACATCTTGTTATGTTTATACTAAAAAAAAATTCTGGCAACCTTGTTGGAAATAATATACTTAAAAAACAGCAGGGAGTATAAAAGCCTACAATTCAACAATGACTTAATAACTGTTGAATTTATAAGTAAATTTAAAAAAAAGAAAAGAAAAAGAAACAGACAGGAACAGGACAAGATAAGAAAGTATACCAGCTTGGATAATTTTAGTGACAAGTGATAAAATATCCAATACAAACAAACTTAAATGATGAAGGTTCTTAAGTTCTAGTTACTGGGAAGATTGAAAGTCGCGTAGTTCAGGTGTGGTTTGATATGGGTGCCAACTCTAATTCTCTGTTATTCTCTTGGGTCCATGTGTCAGTTTCATCTTAGCCTGGCTTCTCTCGTGGTAGCAAAATGCTTATATCAATTTGAAGGCTTCACATGAATATTGTATGCAGAGAGGAAGGAGAGAACATCTCTGATAGGTGGGATTTATGGTGTTGTCCACACTGGCCCAACGGATCATGTTTTTAAACTGTGTGAAGACTAGCTTCCTAAAGAGTCGAGCACCTTAACTATCAGTGAAACTTCTAGGTCACTGAAAGAGATGCCTGGCCATGTCCTTTGATCTTAAAGTTGTATAACAAAGAATCTGGACAATGTTCACAGTTTGGTTTAGAGATATACAAGCCCATTTGCTGGATGCATTGTGTGTGCTGGAGCGTGTCCTTGAAGGGGCTAAACTGAAGAGAGAAAATAGGGCCTTGTATTAGTTCCTAAGGATGCAGTAACCATTACTACAAACTTGATGGCTTAAAATAACAGAAGTTTATTCTCTCGCAGTTCCAAAGGCCAGAATTCTAAAATCAAGGTGAGGGTTGTTTCCTTCTGAAGGTTCGGAAGGGAATGCAATCCATGCCTCTCTTATGCCTTCTGCTTGCTGTTGGCACATGTTAGCTTTCTTCGGCTTGTAGATACATCACTTCTATTTCTACTTCCCTCTTCATATGGCCTTCCCCTCTGGATCTCTGAGTTGTCCCCTTTCTGTCTCTTATTAGGACACTCATCATTGGATTTAGGACACTCTCACTCCAGGATGATATCATCCTGAGGTCCTTAACCTAATTACATATGCAAATACCCTATTTCCCAATCAGGCTGAATTCACAGATGTGATGAGGGTTTGGACATAGGTATATCTTTTGGGGTCCACTTTTCAACCCACTGCAGACTTCTTGGAGAAAATCACCATGAGGAAAACTCCAGGTGGTGGATGAATAGAGTTTCCGGGCACATGTTATGTCTATGCTTGATATTCTGGCAAGTAGAGGATTTGTGGTTTAAAGCAGTGGTCTCCCTAGTGGGGAGAGGTGAGAATATCTTATAACTTCTATTTATAATTTTGTTCACTTAAGGAAGTAAAAACAGAAAGAAAGCTTTGTAATATGGAGCATATAGATTGACACCATGGCCCTCACTGAATCTGCTGGTCACATGGGCAGGCACATGTCATGGTACAGGTGGCATCCTGAGTAGGAAAGGGGTTCCACACTGATGAGGGGCTGGCAGTCATGACTCATTTGTCTAGTTGCTTTTCATGTATTGTAACCCACTGCTGTTTACATGGGCCCCATTAAGTGGAATTATGAATACTTTCTACTTTTAACTAAGATGACCCTTACCAAATGAACAAGTGCCTTGAAATGTTGCTACTCCTTGAAGATAATACTAATAATGAGTGATAGAAAATCAATAGGAAGACCTGACACTTATGCTTTTAGCATGGGCTCTATCAGCCCAAAGATAAGGTAAAATTATGCTAATCTAATCAAATCTGCAAAGCAATTAGCTATAAAATTCTAAATTATTAGACAGGAACTATTTGTATCATGAATTTATATCCACTATTATTAGTTGTGATCCTCATGTTAGGTCTGTGATGTGTCTTGAGTCAATAATTATTTAAGTGTATGTATTTTAGGACTGTGAGCTCAAACATGTTTTATAGTTAAGAGAACACAATTTATAAAATTTGGGAACTACTGGTTTAATAGAAATAACTGCCCTGTGTAGGGTCCAATAGCTATGGTTGAGAAACACTGTGGACAAAAAAAACACCAAAATGTGTTATAAGGGCACGACTGGCCCTTTGGGTAGCTGGAAAACAGAACCATAGGTTTAACCCAGGGTAGGTTCAGAAATTAAGTGTCCAGCTCGATGTGCTGTTCTGTGGCCCAATGTCAATCAAGCAGAGCAAAGGACAGAGTAGTGGACCCACAGGCTTTATTCCTGTGACAATTCACTATCTTCACCCCCCAAGTTCTACTCCCCTCCCTATCACAGTGGCACCTGTTAGAGAACACTACGGAAACAGAAAACTGAGCATGTGCTCTTCATGGAAACAAGTGCCCTAGAGAACCAATATCTATACTTTGATTGCAATAGCTTAGCACTATGTTGTTTCTGTGAAAGAAGGAAGAAACAAAATGCAGGAAAATGTAAAGTGGAGAACTTGAAGCTAACGCTGTGTGGTATGAGAATCCTTAGCAGCTTTCCTTTTTAAGTCATTTACTACATGATCCCTATGTGCAGGTCCAGGGAAAATGCATCTAAATAAGGCACGTGTGGTTTCCCAAGCCTTATGGAGTTCATGGTCAATGTCAATGCATTTCTTCCTATCCTCTCACCTGTTTTGTACTGGTCCAGGCATATTTGCCCTTAGGTTCATTTTTTCCTCTTTATTCTGCCCCTTACCACAAGGAGATAACTCTCAGGCTGTTTCTCAGACTCCTTTGTCAGCTGCTTTACAACTGTGTTCAACCCAGAGGAGGCATTTTGGAAGGCTGGAGGCCCAAGGAAGGAAGAAAATAAAGCATTTTAACAATGTTCTGCCTTGAATTTCCTCTATTTAAATACAAGTACAGTACTAGTTTCTATTTCCCTGGTTGGACACTAATACACACTTTAAATTAGAAGTAAATAGGTGGTCATTATTGAAATATTATACTTTACCACCTAGTTGCATGGTGTTTTGCATCTGCCTACGCTTTTATTTTCAGTCAAGGTATTTTCTATTTACTTTTCCCCTTTGCCTTAGGAAATTGTCAAGGACTAATTTCATTTTTGATATCTAAAGACATATTATAAGAAAATAAATGGAGTTGATTGATAAAGCAAAATCCATTTATAATTAGTGAATTGCAGATCCATCTATATGATGGATACAAGTCCTAGTAAGATTTTTTTCCCCTCTTTTCCTCTTTGCAGAGAAATCCCTGAAAGCCCATTATCTTTAATAGAAAATTTTTATTGATTGTCTTTTAAAGGTTTGGAAGGATGAGAGCTTTAAGGGGAAATTTCGAAGAAGATAAGATTAGGAAAGGTTTTCACACAAGGAAAGAAAGATATGTAAAGTAAACCACAGTGTGGTCTTTGCATATGCAAACAAAGCATCCAACCTGTTTTCAGGAGGCCACATTCTCTTGAGCTTTTCCAGTAATGGGGAAGGTTTTATTGATAAATCCATTCTCTCTCCCTGCCAAATAAATCTACCCTTTGGTTTTTAGTAAGAATGCAAAGAGAGCACTACAGTATGGGGTGTGGTAAAGGCAGAGTTGGCAAACTACTATGGCAAACCACAGCCTGTTTTTGTAAATAAAGTTTTATTAGCACATAGCCATGCCATTCTTTTGCTTTTTGTCTATAGTTACTTTCAAAAGGCAGAGTTAAGTAGTTACAACAGAGACAGAGTGGCCTGTAAAGCCAAAATCCTTACTGTCTGTTCCTTTATGAAAAAGGTTGCCAACCTCTGCTATAGAATAAGTCGCTTGCTTTTATGAAGATCATGTGGCCCTCTCTCTTTTCATATAAAACATTTATGGGGCACCTACTATGTGCCAGTTACTGTGTTAAATGCTATGCAGAATAAAAGCTCAGAATAAAAGTCCATGTAGTTTAGGAATGCATCAGGTAGTAGGAGAAAGATGACACTGCACTGTAGGTGATACAAGGGAGTAAATGGCTGCTAGCAGAGCTGCAGACTAGAACTGTTCCAGAAGAGAAAGAAATTGCTTCCAATTAAGGGATAAGGGCTTTACTTTCTTTTCAAACCAGAAAGACACAAGGCCTCTTGGGCATGTAGAGAAAACAAAGGACTGGACACTGTTATTTGTGCTTTAAGTTCAGCTTGTCAAACCTCACCTACTTGCAAGAAAAGCTGGATCAAAGGAAGATGAAAATCAGGGAAAAACTATTTTGGAATATCATTGATTCATTCATCCATTTACTCATTAATATTTGAGTGCCCTCTCTTCCAGTCACTGCATTATGTGCTGAAAATAGACAATAAACATGGCAGCAAAGGCTCCTGCCCTCAAGGGCTTATATTTTAGTGAGTAGGTATTATATACACCCCAGCTCAGCAAACTGCGAAGATTTCCAGAGGAATCTAGAGTAAGCTTTAGGGGGACCTTCAAATAAAGATTCAGGGAGAATGCATAACAGTGATTATATCATTATATGCATAATTATTCAGAAGGGCTGAGACTTGGGTTCAAGATTCAAATCTGCCTGGAGTCGCATTAGGTTGCTCTTTATCAGCTGTGTGACTGGAAAATTACTGAATACCTCTGTTTCTCAGATTCCTCATCTTTAAACTGGGGATGGTAATAAAATCTATTGTAAGGTTGTTGTAAGGGTTAAATGAAGGCATGTTTGCAAACTGCTTAAGATGGCGGGTGCTGGCACATAGTAGTTCAATGTAGTCTTTCTTAATATAAGAATCATCCTGACTCTTTGCTTTTACTCTGAAACTGTCGACAGTTTTGCATTTTTAAAAAAATCTTTAGGAATATCTGTGATGGGATGAGTGAACGAGTTTGAGAAAAGAGAAATGTTTTGTCCTTTATTTACATTTTAAGCTAAAGTACTTGAGGGTCAGAAAATCAAACTAGTATATAGTTATAATTTAATTAGCATGCTATGGTTTCCCTATTTCATTTGGCATAACTCACACCATATATCAATGCAGGACTGCCACTTTCAAAGTCCCAAACTATTTTCTTTGAAAATATGAAATTTTCCATTGAAACATGAAGAATAACAAAACCAAATAATAATCATCATCATCTCACATTTACCAAATTTCTAGTATATATCAGTCATCAAAGTTGGTTTAATATACTAAACTCTTTTTATTACTCATAGAAATTCCATAAAGTTAATGTTTTTATCACCATTTTTCAAATGAAAAAGCCCAGGTTGGCAGATAGCTAAGGTAATATTTCCAAGTCACATGTGAAACATGAGACAGAGTGAGGACAACTCCTTAGGAAAATTTGACTCCAGAACACACGGTTTTTCCTCTCTGTTTTGTGGTGGGGTATTAAGCACACATGAACTCAAAAGTTAGCATCTAGAACACTTAATATATCTTCTTTTAATGACAAGGTGTTGGTAAGCCAAATTACATTTTTTCTATCACTTATCAGTCATAAAAATGTTACATATTTACTATAGTAATTTTGAAAAATTTAGAACACTGTAGAGAAGATATATATCAACTATAACACCACCTACCAGAAATATACATTATTAATATGTTTTTATATATTCTTTTAAACTTCTCTCTTTTTCCTTTTATGCACATTACATATACATGCTTCTAAATGGCTTCTTACTATATTATATCTTATTTCAGGTTTTTTTATTGAACATGTTATTAAGAGTTTTATTTTTGTTTTGTTTTTAAAAACATTTCAGTATGTGCACAGTATATTTGTATATCTATAAAACAATAACATTTAACCAGATACTGTAAATGCTCTTAATTTTTTACAGTTATAAATAATTTTGGAATGAAATTTTGATACAGTCTTTAACCCTCTGATACTTCCTTACAATAAATTCTTATAACTAAAGTATCTGGGTTAAAGGGTAAAATTATTTCAAAAGTACTGATATGTATAGATGAATTCCCTTTCAGAAACCACAATTAAGTCAATGCAAATTCATCTAATGCCCTATTTGAACACAAAAGTATATATATCTACATATATATATATATAAATATATATATATATATATATATTTATGTATATATATACACACACATATATGTGTGTGTATATATTTTTCCCCACCTTTATTACTTTTCAAGAACTTTGTTAATTTTCAGGTTATACCTGGCAGAGTACTGAACAATACAAAAATACCTAAGACAGCGTGCTACCACCTTCCAAAGATGTATAACCCAAGAAAGAATCATTCAAACTATTATCCCTTCACTCCATAAATATTTGTTGAGTGCCCCCGCCTCCATTTCCCAAAAGAAAATGGTAATGCTAGGTGTTAAAGGTAAACATCATAGGATTTGTGTGTGTGTGTGTGTGTGTGTGTGTTGGGGGGAGGTGGTAATATGGAGCATTCGTAGGAATTTTTGAAAATCTTATAAAATCTATGGATATGAAGAGCTTTTCAAGTGTAACAGTATAGCAGTTGTCAAAGTTTTTGCTGGAAAAATAACCTACTTCCCAAAGTACAGATATTAATTTTAAAGCAACATTTCTCAATTCTGCACATGATTAAATTAATAACCTATATTCAGGAAATAGATAATCAAATTCTGGATCATGTAGCCCTGATATCCTAGTTAGAGAAAATGGTATCAGAGATGGGCCCTTGACTTCATGATCCCCAGGGCAGTCAGAAAGAGGAGTAAAAAAGAACAGAAAGTAAATCGTACAGTTATGTTGATAGCTGAACACCAGAGAAAAGCCAAAAGAATGCTTGTAAGAAGGAAGTGATGAGCCTTCTTCACCCAGAGGCCTGCGTGGCTCCCTGAAAATTCAAACTGTGTTCTAGTTTCTGTAAAGCCTATTTGATGGTCTGATTCATTTTTTTAAAGATATTTTTAAGGTTTTCTTTAGATTTCTTCGAAACCTAGGTTATAGTAAATCATTATTTGGAGATGGTGTTATTTCCATTATTTGATGTATTCTGAGTAAGCCTCTATTTCTTGTTATAACAATAAACTAATGAAGCAAAATGAAATTTGAACGGTTTCTGAAATATCGAGCTTTTCTACACTCTGTGTGCCATCATTAAGGAAGACAGAACAAAGAGACAAAAATACAGCAACTAAGAATGAAGAAGAGAAAAATATTGATCTTATTCCATAATGGTAGCTGTCTCCCTAGAAAGATAAAAGTCATTTGTAAGAGTCCCTTTCAATTTAAAAATTATGACCATAATAGCATTGTAGCACATCTTCTGGCCTCTACCTCTCTGAGCTCCTGAGAACTATGTAGAGAGTTGATATCAGGGAAGAAAAAAAAAGAAAGAAAGAAAGAAATATGAGACTATAAATCTTTCTGTTATCTGTGAGCAGAGAATGGGCTCTGTGAAAGGGGTTGCAAGAGACACTGATCCCACTTGAAATTAATACAGTAATTAAGCACCAAAATAACAGTACCAATTGAGAAGAAAATGTCCTCTCGTGGAAAAGTCTCACTAATTCAATTTGTATTGATACAAATAATCTTCTTCAACTTCCTTTTGAATGATGTATAATCTCCTAATGGCCAACTTGTCAGTGAGAAGAAAATTAATGCTTTAGTCATTGAAAAAGGTCAAATAAGAAAGAATCAGTCTCCTTGGTTGAAAGTGTAGAAAAATTCAATATTGATATGTTTAAGACTTTTTTTTCCATATTTCTTTGAAATAACTTTGAATGTCTCATGAAAGACAAATATTTTATTCTGCCAGCAAAAATTCTCGAGACTGTTAACTATTAATAATCTGAAAAATATTGGAACCTAGGTATCACTGCTTTATATTGAGCCTCCTAGTATGAAAAATGCAAGTTAAAAATTAAAATGAAAGCTGATTATTAGAGCAAAGCTATTGTTAATCACAATACAGCTAATCAGAATTTTTAGTTAATTTAGTAAATTACTTTATTCTGGCACAAAACAGCAGAACATGTGCACTCACACATACTCATATACTCAGAGACACACAAATATGGCTAATATATTAATTGATGGATGGTTATTAATATGTCACTAAACATCCATATATATCACTAGCTACTCAATACACACAATGAATTTAAGAGAATATCTTATAGTATGATCATGTAGATGATAAATATGAATGATAAAATTAGAAATAACTCAAGATGCTACTGGGTTATGAAATAAGTGGTGGTTATGTCTGGTTTTCATACTGGACTAGAGGTAAATAAAAAACAGAACACTAACAATAGCAAAATTCTTAATGAAAATGATTGTCTTTAAAATAAATAAATAAATAAAAGCACTTAAGCCTCTAATTAAAATTGTACTCATCACTCAGCTGATCTCCAAAATGTTTTAGAAAAGAAGTTAGAGTTACAACTAGCTTGCTTAGAAATACAAACCAAAGTGTGTGCGACATAAGAAACAATGTTGTAGTTATGTGTGAGTTAGTGAAAGAAGTTTGTTGCTCTTTCATATAAACAGTAAATACTGTCAGAGTGAAGACATGGAACTATTCAATAGATGTGTCCTGGTAACACATTGGGTCATCTCTTCCTTAATCTTCCATGTCTAAACCCCAAAACAATAATTGTGAGATATTAGGTTGTCTTTCTTCATCCAACTGAGTTGTATCCCTATATCAAGCCATACATAAGAAACAGGACTTAGTAAAATACATACCTAATATAGTACAAGGAGGAATATGGACCCCACTTCATTTATATAGCAACTTCAGGTGACAGAAATCCCCCTTCCTGAGCATTCTGATTAAGCAATATTTTACTATATAAAAATAAAATTATAATCTCAATTATGCCCCAAGCTGATTTATCTTCCTTATTCAAAAACAATGTGCTAAAGTTGATCATTTATAAGGTCTGTAAAAATCATAGTATTTTAGAAGTGTTTGGATCCACTATTTAGAGAAGGGTGATAATTAGCATCATTCATTCCATGTCATAGGTGACCCAATATATTGAAGAGACTTGCCTAAAATAACATATTTATTTAATATGTTTATTCAAATATAAGACATACACACATTTAAAAACACAACTACCCCCTGCCAGTTGAGAAACAGAGATGAGGGTTGTGACAGAGCTATTGCTGCCTAGGCCCATGTGAATAAGCCATGTATGGGGGGCTCATTCAATCTTCAAGACATTAATCTCTCCTGGTAGCACTACAAACAATTATAGCTTAACTTACTTTTATATTGTTAATTTTCCATTAAGGTTTCTTTTAAAATTTTCATCAGGAGACTACTTTGCAATGAAAAGTTACTGCATATAAGGTAGAGGGCAGGCCACATGCTGGGCAAAGCAATTAAGGGCAGTTGAAAGTTTCTTGATCCTTCAGAGTAAGTCTGAGAATTCTCAAAGATCATTTTATGATTGATCCACATATCATAAAAGATTATCACTTAGCCATAGAACATCATCTGTCAAAAGCATCTTGCTGGCATTCTAGAAAAGCTACTTAACTTAATTTTTGAAATATATAATTCAATCAAAGAAAAATAAATAATAAAATATGAGTTTAAGCAAATAGGAAGTAAAGATAAAACCCTGTTATTGTTCAGTTATTCCATCACTTCTAAAGAGGTTGAAGGAGTTAAGATCCTGTGTTTGGGGAATAAAAAGTAGCTTCCCTTTATGGAGCTTTACCAGCCCATGAATGACCAAAACATTCTTGAGACTTGTTAGGTTGCACATGTGGAGAAGTTTTAGAAACTTAAATGTTGCTACTGAAAATAAAAGCGTAATGAATTCTGAAATCATTTACCTAAAATAAAAAGTCTTTCCTCCATCACTACCTTTCCTCTCTCAAAACTGTTATTTAAATGATGGGGAATTTTACATTATATGGTAATTTAGAATTAATAGAAACTGATGCAAAAGATATAACTAAATATTTAGGGCTCCAAATTTCAAATCCAGTAAACTACTAAAGACTCCTATCTATTCATTTGTCCTGCTGCTATCTGTGCAAAGAACCTTAAGTAATTATCTTAAATCTCTGACGAGACATATTGTAAGAGGCAATTACAATTTTTTTCAAAAAAGTTTTGATATTTGTTTAACAGAATAGTTAGTATTCTGACACATAGAGCTAAAGCTTAAGAAATCATCACTCTTTTCTTGTTTGTGACAAGGCCTGCATCACCCCAGAATAGACTGTTACCTAAAATCTAAAAAGGAGTCCACAGTTCCACATGAAAATGAAAGCCGGTGGTTTTCAAATATTAATTCATGCATTAAAATAGTATCATTACTTCTTGATTTCCCTTTTCTCATTCACATTATATACATCTCCATCCCTACACAATTCAATATGGTGGCTGTATACATTTAAATTTAATTAAACAGTCAGTACCTCTGTGACACTAGCTGCATTTTTAAGTCCTCAGTAGTCACATAGGGCTAGAGGCTGCCGAAATATAGACTGTTCCTATCATCACAGAAAATGCTACTGGACAGCACTGCAGTTCAGTTCCTAAGAGAATCAATTCAAGGATTCGTCGGTGCTATTTAAAATGAACATCGAGGAGCACCATCTTGCCTCAAGTTGTAATCAGTAGATGTAAACATTTGCATGTTAAATTTGGAAGGTGAGCTAGTCATAGAATTGTATAGCTGTAAGGACCCTAGGAGGTAATTTAATATATCTCCTCTTATTTTAATATAACTCCTCTTATTGTGGAAACTGAGGTCCAGAGAGCTTAAGTGTTTTGTGTAATGTCACCTAGGGTTTTGTGACAGAGTTTGATCATCAGAATTGGTAGTGACACACATTCCCACATTTTGAAATAAGGATCTAAAATTAATTCTTGCACTGAAACCTGGTGGTAGAGTTCCCACTGGAGCAGATCCAACCTGACTAGTGCTCTTCAAGAAACCAAATTCAAAGTTCCTGGCTGAGAACTGTTGATTTATTAATTTCATCCAGTTTCTCTAACTACTGCAGTGTTTGGTGGATTCAATCAGTTATATCCTCTGATTGTGCCTTAAAATGCTTTTTTCAGCTTGAGCAAAGCATTTTACTTTGGTGAGGTGTCTATGTAACTAGACTTGGGATTGGTTGAAGGTCGAGGATCTACAGAATAAAAGGCACTGAAGGAGGATACTAAGTTCCAGCCTAGGTGTTGCTCCTACACTTTTCCTCATTCGGCCAGAGACTGAACTGTGGCAATTTTGCATTCGCCTCTTACAGTGACACTAGCACTGTGACTCAGTCCATGCAGGCAGCTCCAAGAAAATGCCACAGACTGGATGGCTTATAAACAACAGGAATGTGCTGCTTACGGTTCTGGAGGCTGGAAGTCCAAGGTCAGAGTGCCAGATGGTTGCCTGAGAGCTGCCTTCTCTATCACAGGCCTGTGGTATCCTCACAAGGTGGGAGGGGCTAAAGAGCTCTGTGAGGTCTCTTGTATAAGAGCACTAACCCCATTCACGAAGCCTCTGCCCTCATGGCCTAATCACCCTCCAAAGGCCCTAACTACTTATACCATTACTTTTGGGGGTTAGGATTTCAAAGTATGAATTGGAGCAGGGGGGCGGGGCACACATCTTCAGACCATAGCACTGACTTTACACATGATTGGTCATATCCATTGCTACCTCCTCTCCCACGCTTCTTTCTGTGGGAAGCTACCTTGCTCTTGCTCTGCTGAATCAGAGTGTCCATGTCCACAGCTTCCCCGCCTTCTTTAACCAGGCACAAGTGCATTCGTTCATGCATAGGTGGCTGCCTAATGCAAGGGCAGCTGATCCAGTGACAAGGCTTACATGGCCTAGTTCTCAAGAATGAGCCAGGTATACAGCATTTTGAAATTTGCAACCAGGATGTTAAAAGACAAGGTCAGTTGGTAGTGAGGGGAGTGGCCATAATTGAAGGTTACTGAAAATTACTCACAGGAGACAAGGCAGCCCTTGAGTGAGCAGCTGCAAATTCTGAATGAGGCCCAATTCCATTTAGAAGTTAGGTTTTCTGGTGACTTTTCCTATTTGAGTTTCCATGAGTTTCTGGGTCTCTTTAATACAACTTCTTCTCCTTTTTAGTTGTGTGTTTTTGGTTTTGTTTTCCTTTTTTAACTTGAAGTAATTGATTAATTTTCTATAATTTGTAACCAAAATGTTCCTATAGAAACAAGGGCTGATAGCACCAATCTCAGTACCTTGCTGCAAGGATTAAAAGGGAAAATAAAGATGACATCCCCTAGAAACCCAGTAATTCTTTTTAAGGTAGTCAATTATATTTGGAAGGAATAAAATTCAATCAAGAAAGTTATTTCCCTAAAATTAATGACAAAAAATTAGATAACATTAGAGTTTTCTGAAATGACCAGAATCCATTCCAATGTGCAAGGAGGCCATCAGGAAGCCAGAGTTTGGACCACTTCTGTGGTAGAGATTACTGATGCTAATCCATACCTGATTCTTTTCTACTTTCTGGACACAGGAAATACTGCATTACCCAGACCCTTGCTCAAGGCCATATTACTACTTCTGGCCAATAGACTGAACAGAATTTGCATATGTCATTTCTGAGCAGGGACCATGACTAGCCTTGGCAACCCAACAGCTCTCTTTTTCTATCACAGTGATTCTAAAAGACACATGATGAGATGATGAAGCCACAAGATGGACCCTACAAAGGTCTAGAAAATCATGTCTTAGAGAAACATCATGTTTTAGAAAAGAACTGCCTTAGCAAGCTGCCCAAATTGCTGCAGAGTTTATATATGCAAGAAACACTTTGTGAGGCTAAATCACTGTGATGTTGGGGTTTATATGTTACACAACATGGCCTGTTCTGTTCTGACTATGCCAATTCCCAGTGTCTTGGTGAAGAAGTCATGGCTTTTCCCTGTGCTCTGACTTCCTCATACACGTAATAGAAGCAGGTAAACCAGATTGCCTCCAATGACTCTTCTAGGGTGCGCATTCGTTCTAGAATTCTTCTCTAATGTCTGCCATGCTTATCTTGCAGATTTACTGTGAAGATGCTTTGAAAAGTAACAAAAGCCTTACAGATACATTCTTATAAACAAAAGATGTTGCTGTCAAAGCTGACAGCTTCCAAAAGACATCTTGCTGTTTCTGAATTAAGCATTTGGAATGATGTAAATTTTAATTTGTAATTTGCCTATGTGCACTTTTTTTTTCTTTTTAGTGGGAAAACTTGAATAGACTCCCCCTCCCCCCCACTTTATTTTTGCCAGTATTTGAAAGCACAGTTTTGAGAGTGCAAAGAACCTTAACTGACTAAGTAAGTCTCTTAGCTCTGCTATGGGTCTTCTTTCCTTGTTTTTCTCTATCACCCAATCTTATCTTTGGTGTCCTTAGCTAGTACTCTGATTCTACAGGTCAACCCTGCCAAAAGGTTCCTAAGAGAGTTATTGTCTTGACTTACAGAAATATGTTTATATTATAATGCACAAGTACGAGGTCTGACAATTAAGTTCACGAGCTTGTTGTAATGATGTTGCTAACCTTTATTTTTATATTAGAGGGATTATTCATTATGAATTTGTACCAGCTGGACAAACACTTAACTAAGTTTACTATTTGGAAGTGCTGAAAAGGCTGCATGAAAAAGTTAGACGACCTGAACTTTTCACCAGTAATTCATGGCTCTTGCATCACCACAATGTACCAGCTCACATGGCACGGTCTGTGAGGGAGTTTTTAGCCAGTAAACAAATAACTGTATTGAAACACCCTCCCTAATAACCTGATCTCGTCCCCCATGACTTCTTTCTTTACCCAAAAATAAAGGAAATATTGAAAGGAAGACATTTTGGTGACATGCAGGACATCAAGGTTAATACGACGACAGCTCTGATGACCATTCCAGAAAAAGAGTTCCAAAACTGCTTTGAAGGGTGGACTAGGTGCTGGCATCAGTGCATAGCTTCCCAAGGGGAGTACTTCGAAGGTGACCAGAGTGAAATTCAGCAATAGGTATGTAGCACTTTTTCTTGGATGAGTTCACAAACTTAATTGTCCAACCTCGTATAGTCATGATAGGGAAGGATCTACTAACTCCTTCACAATCAGTAGCATGTGTCAATCCCAGAGACAAACTAAAGATCAAAATATCACCTTGGAAATCCAGTAACTGTAGCTTCACAAACAGCAGTGGGATGGTAAGAATATCCAATGATTTAAAACCAGAACAACTTAACGCTTCAGTTCTGAATCTGTCACTTCCTACCTGGGTGACTTTTGATAAATCACTTAACTTCTCTAAACCTCAGCTCACTCCTCTGTAAAATAGATTACTAACAACTACTTTACAGTATAGTTGAGAAAGTAAAATAAGATAGATTATGTAAAGTACCCAGAATGATGCATGACTCCATGAGTATGCCAGTTCTCTCACTTCTTTGACATGGGTTAGGTAAGGAAAGACTACAGATGGTCCTGCCCAAAGAAAAAGGCCAAGATAAAATCACAAGAGTGAGGATATCATAAAGAGCCTGAACATGGATAAGAGAAGCCAACAAGAGTACTCATAACATTGCCCTGGAGCATTACGCTATTTTTATCAAGAGTGATAATTAAACATCTTTACATTGGCACATTGCTTTTTACAGATTGTTCCCAACTGAGTTTTAAGGAGAGAAGATCTAAGGATCAGAGGTATGGAAAGAATATCACCCCATTTTAAGCTTAAGCCCTGAAGCATCATAGCAGTTTTAGTCATACAACTAGTTAGTATCCAAACCAATAGGAAAACTGAGGTCTTAAAACAACCAAGTTAATAGACTATTCCTACCTGCAAAGCCTTCTCTTCACTAGATACCATGTAGTGTTAACAGGAAGGTACACAGATTATAAGAAGATATTCCTTCCCCAAAGGGGATGAAAATCTGATGAGGAAGAAAGACAAATAAACAACCAAATTCAGACTAACATTATAAATGCAATAGAAATAAGCAAATGTTAGTGAAACTCAGTTGGCACCTAAACCAATAAGGAAGTGTTTGTATAGTTTGTGGGGTTAGGGTGGGGAATCAGCAAGTCTTCCCAGTGGACAAGTTCTCTAGCTCTTTCAGGCTAGCTGTAATGTTAGACACCTTCCCGTAGCACTTGGGCAGGATTTCTGACCATCAAACCACTCAGCCTCCATCATGAAAGATATGAAATGTTGGGCAAGACCGTCAAAACAAACATTTGTGCTTCTAAGCCTAGAATTCCTTTGGATCTTAAAAGTTTTCATTTAGAGCAATATTTAAATGGAAATTCATGGCAAATGTTTAACCTTTTCAGCAGTATCTTGTTGGGAAATAGTAAGCCTTGCTGGAGTCTGGAAGTAGAGAATTAAGCAAAAGTTGCAAGGAATGGAAAGGTGGTAGTTGGAGAGATGCACAGGACCAAAGAAAAACTGCATTTATTTCTCTTTTTGAACCAAGGCTGGACAAGGCTTCTGCCTGCCTGTTCAGGGAAACTTTGGTTCAGTTCAGCCAGCTCAAAAATGTAAAGTGAGAAAAGTAGAGTCTGTTAGGTTAGAGCAAATTAATTGAGAGGATGAAAGCACACTCGTCTATTATTTTCTATTTGGTAGCAATCCTATTGAAGGCTTACAGGGCAGTGATTGGGTCCTTATTGATCCCAGCTGAGAAGCAGCACCCAATCTTCCTACTCTTCACTCTGATACGTGCTCTCTTTCATTTCTTTGACTGCCTTTTTATTTGTTTAGTTCTCCATCCTCTTCAACAAAGAATTTATGAAGCCTCAAGAAGAGAACTACAAACTCACAATAAGCATTAGTTATTGACTTAATATTTCGTATCCAAATAAAGAAATTGTTAATGACTAAACTCACAACAATGATAGTATTTGAATACCAGAAGCAACAAACTTTAGCCCATAGACAAATTGTGCTTCTGCATATTTATATAGAAGTATAGACTCAACAAAAGTGATGAATCTGGATATTATAAGGTGATCAAGGCCATGGGACGTGAGGGATACAAGATGTACTCTCTCCATGGGGTGATGGATGGTTCTACTGTCTACCAAGTCATCTAAGCTGAAAGTCAAGCTATCTCTAATTCCTCCATTCACCTCACTGTCCACATCCACGCTCGTACCAAGTTCTTCCAATTTTGATTATTTCGATACTTCTAGAATCTACAATATTTCCCAACCTTCTCCTTCCCCACAGCTCTTGTTCTACATCAAGCTCTCTCCTGCTCATATTAGCAGAACAGTATCCAATGTGATATTCCTGCCTCCAATCTTGCCCCCCTTAGGTCCATCTTCCACACAGTTTCCAAGATTCAAAGTCCACATCTAATGATGCATCTGCTCCTTCAATAGCTCCACATCACCTATACAAGAAAGTCTGAGCTCTTCTCCATGACATCTAAAGCCTTTGATGATAGGACGATGGTGAAGATGAGAAAGATAACTAACATTTATTGAACATTACTATGTGCGAGATACGCTGCACTAGATGTTTTTATGTATACTATGTAACTTAACCTCTTAAAGTAGATATTATTGTCCCTCTTTAGAGAAGAAGACGCTACCTTCAGCGTTTGTTTGCCTGGCCAGTAAGTGTTGGAGAAGAGCTTTGAGCCAAGGTCAGCTATTCCCCAGGGTATGTGCTCATAGCTACTGTATTATACTCCCTTGCTTCTCCTAAGCCAAACTGACAAGCAAGTAGAAAGGCTCCTTTTTATCTTTTAAGAGGTCCAGTGTGTAATTAAACCAAAATGATTTCAGCAAAAGCCCTACAATTGATTTAGGAAATGTTAAGCTAGCCAGCCATGTGGCGCCAATGAGCCAGGGATTCCTTAAATACATATCGAGGACTCCGTGTCAAGCAGAAATGGGGAACAGTGTATGCTTTTAGATAGACTTCCTTAATTTTTTATACAATTCACACTTTTGTTATACAGTGATACTTTTAACCCTTCACTTGTAGACCAAATGCAGGTTTCCAAAAGCTATTGATGAATAAACATGTTAATTTGATCTGGTGGCACTGCCTTTCAATCAGGAGTTCCATTTTATCATTATCTCCATTTTTGTCTGTATTAAAATCATTATTGCTAGAGCTATTGGAAAGTTTTACATTGCGTTATTTCTTGTTCTGAATTGTTTTTAGTTTCAATTATAAAAAGATAAAAATCACTGTACTGACATATTTATGTGAGAAACAACAATGGAAATCATTGGGCATGCCAATAGCAATGCATTAGCCTCGACTGGACACCCTTTAGATTTATGCAGGTCACTGGTGTTTTGAACAGTGAAGGAAAAAGAAAAATTCAAGAGTATGCTCATATTCCTGGAACTATTTCAAGAAAAGATGTGCTCAAAAATCAAAGTATGATGAGGTTTCTCTAATAATATAAGCTCTGAAAATGAAAGCTTTATTTTAACATATACAAATAGAGTTTGAATAATGCATAGTCAATCTTTAAGTATGTTTTCAGAGACATTATTTCTTATTGCAGAAGACATAGGCTTTCTGCATGGAAGAGGAAAGGATTCGAATGTTCGAATCCCCATTTTCCCAGCATCGTCCTTTCCACTTACTTAGAATTTCAGTCAGAGAACTGTTTGCTTTTCATTCCGAATAGCAACAGTGTACTGTCACCCTGGTGCTTGATTTGCTGTGGAGACAGTAGGCAGGTCCCTCTCCAGGGGAGACTGATTAAGCAGGAATTAAGGGAACAGGTGGATGGCTGGGAGAGCTGGTGGAAGTGATCCTGCGAGGAAGGCAGCAGCAGAAACAGCAGCTTAGCCTGCCTCTGGTGACAAGGTCTGCAGAGACCCTTCTTTCAGGCTTGGTTTGCAGCTGGGAACATCATTCTCCCTCCTGACCACAGACTTATTAACATTCGGAGTATCACTTTCAATTAAATTTCTCAAATGCTCATTTAGTTTCTAGCTAATAAGGCAGGATTGGATGTCATGTATGATGCAGCACGTTGTTTTTAGTGGATAAAATAGAAAAGAAGCCCTGGCATAAATTAAATGGCAGGCAGGCCCTGCTCCTGTGCCAACATGGTGCCCAAGCCACTGGCCGCTGTGGATTTGCAAACAGACATAGTAGGACAAGCTACTTTTCCTAATGGATGAATTCCACCTACTATTCATTCTTAGGAAAACCAACATATTGTTCCCTGGTGACGGCGCAAATTCAATCGGCTTTTTATTTAAAGTCCAAATTATTCAAGGTTTGGGTAGTAAAGTACTCCTGCACATAGTGATTTGAGTAGTTCTAAGGTAATACTGCAGATACAATCGGGCAGGCTCTGGACACCTTTTTTGAGGTGATACTACTACTAATAAAAGTAATTGCAGTGAGAGTCACTATTTATTGTCCATTACTTGTTTCTCACTGTAGTCACTGCTTCAACTTATAAACTCTTATTTCATGAGCATACCTGTGAGGAAGGACTAATATTTAATTTTAAATGCCGAAAGTGAAACACAGAGCTTAATTTGCCCATGATCAAAGAGTTAGTTTGTGCTACTAGAAAAGTGGCACTTGTATAAATAGGGGTCAGTCTTTCATCTTCAGCCTCCCCCTTCCTCTCTTCTCCATCTTCTTGAGAATCTGAGACCACGGTATGGAACGACCTTGGTGTTGAACAGACTCAGTAGACTTACAGGCTAACTGTCTGCTAACGTGGAAGGGCGATGAGGTGGGAGGCTGGCAGGGGGAAGGGTCACGGCCCCTTCAGCACACTGGAAGAGTCATGAGGTAAGAAGCAGAACATGATCGCTTTCCCCTCAAGACCATGTGTTCACACTGTACCCACACTTCTAACGCAGGGCAGTGGAGGGTTTTTGAAAGCTCCAAGGGTTTGGAGTCAAAACCTAGTCTGAGCCCGAACAATCCTTTTTTCTCATTATGCGAACCCAGGAGAGCTACTGTTTCCTAAGCCTCAGTTGTTTATAGAGGCCTGGTTGTTCCCCACCTGGTTAGACACATGGACCCTTGGTCACAGGTGTGGGTACGTGAGCCAGGCTTGGTCAGTCATAGAGTCCCGTTCCCTTGGACACAAAAATGACCCAGACACATGATCTGTGAACTCCTGTAGTCCACGCCCATCCAGAGAAGTGGATTGCGTTTAACGAGAGTCCCAGCTTTGTTACTAAATCTGCATGACCTTTAGCCATCCTTTGACCTTTCTCTCTGAAGTAAAATTGCGGGATTGGATTAGGTTAGGTTCTCTCAACTTCCAACAAGCTCTAATAGTCTGTTACTGTATCTGAAGGAAAATATACTCCCATCTTTTCATTTAATATAGTTGGGTTCTGCAACATATTATTTATGGAAGAGAGTTGTTTTGAGGCAAAAATCTTTTAGGTGGCTATAGTAGAGAAAACAAAGAGATTTTTTAAATGAGTTTTTTCAAAAAGACTTTGAGCACTGGGGTTTGGAAGTCTCTTTGGAAACCAACCCACTCACAAGAAACTTTGTAATCTTTGGTGTTTTTCTTTGACACATGACGCCAGACCCATGAAAGGGAGGGAGGTTTCTTGGGGACAGAGATTTTAAAATGCCGAGGGGCTGTAATTACAGAATAAGGGCTTTGTATAGAAATGTGCTAATAGGAAACAATAAGTGGCATTTGAAATAAGAGGCGCGAGGGAGAAAAAGGCTTCATGAAAAAAAAAGAACATTAAAATAATACTTGCTGAGTATATAATATATTCAACAAAGAGCAACAGTTTTTAATATACACTTTCTATTGAAAATCAGAAGGTGGCAGCACTGCATACTGAATAGACAGATGACAGCTCCAAGGAGGAAACCTGCAGAGAGAATAAGCCATTTTGTAAGTTAGAAGCAGCAGCTTGAAGTCTATTGTTAAAAATGAAGTGATTATTGGTAAAATGCACCCCTGAAGCCACCAACATCTTTGGAGGTTTGGCATGCTGACCCCGTTATTTTGTAGATAGTCTTGACCTCCACGGATGCAATGAACTCAGAAGCTTACTAGCATTAAGAGTGAGGCTTTGGACAGTTTCTGGCCTTTGGCCAAATTTTTTTCCATCGGGAAAAAAGGACAAAGGCCCAAAGTGTGGTCCCCAGTTTTGTAGCATCAGAATCTCCTGGTAATTTGTAAAAAATGCTAGTTTTCCAGCCCTGCCTCAGACCTATTGATCAGAAATCCTGAGGGTAGGATTCAGTAACCTGGGTTTTCTAAGCCTTTCGGTTGATTCTGATACACACTCAACTTTGAGACTAGGGGTTGAGACTACCATTATTATCCATATTTCAAAATGCGGGCAAATCCTAAAATAATACCTTGCTATAGGATTTACCAATTATGTGGTCTTTATAAAAACTTAGAAAGTATTTAAGCTTTATTGCTTAAAGCTTCAATAATAAAGGTGAGCAAAGAAGGGTAACCAGAAAGAAAGTAACCCCTTAAAAATGGACCAGAACAATCAGTGATAAATATAAAAAGAAACTAGCTTTATTCCCCTACATCATTTGAATTTTGGCCTATTTGACAATAGCACAAAATCTTCAGAGAAAGAACTTTATTTTAAAGTAATTTTCTCTCTCAGAAGTTTTCCAATTAATTCCTTAGTACAATGAGAAAGAAAACTTTAAACATGATTTTTAATTGCTCTCAGATAGACTAAATTCATAATAGAAATATAATGCAAGTTAACTATCCAAACAGGAAAAAAATGCTGGAAGTTAAAAGTCAATTACACTTAAAAAACATAAAGACTCTTGGAAGAAGTAATTTTGCTACTTTAATGGGCATCGACTAAAGTCTAGTCCAGAAAAAATTATTTCTGTTTTATTAATTAATTGTGTGGTTTTATAGTGGATGGTAGATAATGGGACCATTATTTTATTAAATAAAATATCACAGCAGAGAGAACAAGACCACAGGCAAAACACCCAAAGTGGTGGCTGGCTACTATCAGAGGACATCAGGACAGGCAGTCCTTTGGTGGGACAGCAAATTTCTAAGGTTCCATCTTAATTTCTACAGATCCATGCAGTTCATTTGGGCATGGCCTCCAGACTTGGCCAGTCCCTCAGAAATGGTCTTTTTTTTTAACCAAACCCACAAGAGACTCATATCAATATTACCTATCATGCTTTTTAATTTTTTTAAATTTTTTTTACTATGAACAACAGAAGTAAAGAGCCAGCCAGAGAGTCTATTAGCTGATCCCATGTAATCTTCTTAGTGAATTTAAAGGGCGAGTCAAATTAAAATGAAAAATGTGATTGAGAAACATAACATCAGATCACAAGGAACTGGTGGGTTTTTAATATCCTAATGCATCCATCTCCACTATGGGGATAGGCTTGTCAAACAAACCTGCTGTTTGAGGTCATGAGTCACAGCAGCATCACCTCTGCTTCTCTGACTGATTTGTCCATGTTTTGGGGTGAACATCCCTCCCTCCCCAGCTGACACTTTTCTTTTTTGATGTATGTTAATATCATTTATTAGGATTTAGTTAAGTGCAATTAGATTTCCAAGAATGCCTTGATCCTGGGAGATATTTTGCCTTTTTTTGTCACCGATTAACACTGTCATGCTACTCTTCCTAATCATAGCTACCATGGCTGAGTACTTCCTGGGGCTCGAAACTTGGGACACGAGAGTGCTTAGTTCTAGACCTCCTGAAGTTTATGTTCTTACTGAGAAAACAGCTAATGTAACAGGCAGCTACAATTCAGCGGTGTGAGCCATTCAGTAAGAGGGGAGTAGTGCGCTACGGTGCCTAAGACGGGCAGCCGGCCTTAATATTGAAGCCAAGGAAGGCTTCCTCAGGGCAATAGTCTCTATGCTATGTCTCAGGGTAAGGGGATGGGAGAACAAGGGAAAAGAGTTCTAGGCAAAATCCAAACTCCAAAAGGATGGTGGAACACACCAAGTTTGATGGATCAAATGGCTCCAGCATTTGATTAGTAGAGGGAATGGTGGAGAGTGAAATGGGGAAAGATCATGTTAGAGACATACGCGGGGGCCAGATCAAGACAGAGTTGATTTATGTTGCCAAGGAGTTTGTCATTTATGTTAATGGTGATGGTGAGCCAGTTAATGGTTTTGAGCAGAAGAGTGACTCACTACAATTTGTATTTTAGAAAGCTCATCCTCACTTCATGATATACTATGGATTGAAAAGGGGCAAGGCTGGAAGGAAAAATGCCTTAAGTTGTTTTCCAGTATAGTACTTTATGATAGCTAATAACAACAGCTCATAGTCTACTCTTACTGTATGGCAAGCATTCTATAGGAATCCCATTTAATCTTTATGATAATGCTATAAGTTAGGTTGTACCAGAATCATTCCAGTTGAACAAACAAGAACATTTAACATTAGGAAGTTTAAATAATTTGTCCAAGGTCACACAACTGGTCAAGTGTCACAGTCAGGATATGAATTCAGTGTGTGCTCTTACCTGCTGTAGCGCTGCCTTCATGCTGGGGGAGAAGATGGTCTGAAATAGTTAGTGGCAGCAGGGGAGCAGAGAAGGCCGCACATCTGAGAGCTATGGAGGCAGATAAAGGGCAGGTCTTGGTGACTGCTAGAAGGTAGGTGATGGGGTAAGGTAAGGGAGATGGTATGAAGAAATTTTAAGGTTGGCTCAGAGCCACTACAAATTTTGCTCTCAACTTAAGCTGGACCCTCTCTATCCTTGGACAATCTTTTCACTTGTTTGCTAGCCCAATCTCTGTCTCTGTCTCTGTCTCTCTCTCTCTCCCCCCCCCTCTCCTCACAGCAGCCATCTCAAACCTTCTCTATTCTTCCACAGATGTTCTGCTATTCCGTCTCTCCTCAACTTCAGTAGTTGATTACATTTTCTACTTGTTTTTAAATCTTTGGCTAACACTGGCAATAATGCCCTTATTTTTGTCAGGTTCAAATTAAGTGACTGCTTCTTTAACAAAACATTTATAATGCAATGTGGAGAGACAAAAATCAATGAAAAACAAGGCCTATTTATCTCTTCCTCATAATACTATCAAATCATGGCATCTATTTCTAGCCATGGTTTCATAGTCTTTTGTTACAGAGGTTTTGTTTTTTGTTTATTGGTTTGTTTGTTTGTTTGTTTGTTTGTTTGTTTGTTTCAAATGTCTTAGATGATAAGACTTCCAGCCTCTGGAGGTACAGATAAGGAAGGAAAAGGTTCATTCACAGTAGGGCCTTGCAGATATGAGTTGCTCACTCCTTTCTCCAGAAATTTCAAGAAGCTGTCTGAACCCCTCTTTTGTATTTTAGATGATTGATAGTGATGGCTTCTGAAAACAACTTTTATTTTCTCATTTAGGGCCAGAAAGGTTAGCTTTTGCTGTTTTCAAATAGAATTATTACAGTGTAGCAACTATGATCATTACAGAGAAAGATCCAGGTGCTTCCATTCCCTTCCATAGAAAGAGCTTATATAAATTATTTCTTGAGCTAAAATGGACAAAGCCTTATGGTTCCACACTTCAGAAATATTAATTAGTGTATTAAGCCAGTCTCTTCCCAAATACAGGAAGAATTATCACAGGAAAATGTCCGAGAAGTTGTTCTAAAATATTGTATTGCTCAGTCCATGCTATTATTTGAAGCAGATAGAAATACTGAGCTTTGTGGCATGGCACGTGCATGGCTTTGTCAGAGCTGTCATAACAAGATATCACTGACTGGGTGCCTTAAGCAGTACAATTGTATGTTCTCACGTTTCTGGAGGGTGGAAGTTCAAGTTCAATGTTTCAGCAGGCCTGGTTTCTTCTAAGGCCTCTCTCCTTGGCCTGCAGATGGCCGTCTCCTCCCTGTGCCCTCATGGCCATCCCTAGTATTTCCTCCTTTTCTTATAAGGACACCAGTCATATTGGGATTAAGGCTCACACAAAGAGCAATATTTGAACTTAATTACTTTTTCAAAGGCCCTATCTTCAAATACAGTCACATTCTGAGGTATGTTAATGTATAAATTTTGGGGAGACACAATTCAGTTCATAAAAACACATCCTTTTATTTATTTTTTATTGTTATTCAAAAACAACAGCAAAAGGAAAAGAAGAAGAGCTCTGGTCCAGAAAAAATATAGAACAGTTACAATAATGACACCCAGTTTGATAGCAACATTTCCAGGCTTGGAGACCAGGAAGTTTCCAGTACTTGTAAAAAATTACAGAATTGGGGCCGGCCGAGTGGCGTGTTGGTTAGGAGTTGGCTTGGGATGCCAGCTCTGAGCAGCAGGACCCCAGTTCAGATCCCACATGAGGGCCAGTGATGCTGCGCCCTCTACAGCTAAGATGGTGAACAACAGCTTGACCTGTAGCTGGGCTGCCGTGAGTCGCTGGCGAAGGCATAGGCTGCAGTGGGGCTGGCTGGCAGCGGGCTTGCGCTTTCATGAGCTGCCATGAACCTCCGTGAGTGGCCGTCCAATGGCCGGCAGGCAACTGCCTCACCGGGGAAGAAAGCAATGATCACAATACCAACATGGGACAGTGAAACGATGTCCTCCACAACTAGACTGAAGAACTAAAGGACAGCAACTTGTCTGTTCCCCTTCCCTGATTCCCCAATGCTCTTTCCGTCCCCCAATTTCCCAATAAAATCTTAAAAAAAGGAAATTACAGAATTGTACAGTTGAAACCTATGTAACTTACTAACAATTGTCACACCAATAAACTTTAATTTTAAAAAAAAAGGGCAAGAGTAAATATTTTCTAATGCTCTAGCCCTGTTTTGATTTCCTTAAAATAAATAAGGGTCCAGAAATTTCAAGACTCCAGGTAGATTGTTTTCACTCTCCTTTTTCTCTTTATTCCATGACATAATAAACATATTGACCATTATCTACATTACTTCACCCCTCTGCTTATGAGTTTTTCTTTTTTCTTTTTTTTTTTTTTTTGAATGTTCCAGCAAATCAGCTTTTCATGAGGATGATGAGGACTTTGCTTATAATCAGGCAGTATAAGCAAATATAACATTTCTCCTTTTGATGGGGAGAAATATCCTGATTCTTCCATAATCTTTCATGGTAACTTCCCACAGGAAGCCTTCAGGCATTTGAGTTGCCAAATGTAAAATCTGAAGTTCTGAGAAAGGAACGCACAAACCTGGCTCATAAGTTAGTTTCTCAATTAAGTTTTTTCTAAAATAGATAAAAAATTATTAACTAGAGTGATTATTAGGGATGTTGAGGATTTTAAAGAAGAATTTCCTCAAGGTTCACTCCTACATGTATAGCCACCTCCTAAAACCTCTCTAGACATACTGGTATATTTAGTTCTTCCCTACTAGTGTGGGAAGAAGTATCTCTGGTCCTTTCCAACTATTCTCAGGATTTCATCATCTTACTCTGGGATTTTGCATTTTCAGCTATCCCCTCTCTAGGCAATATCACACCCTTTCCTCCACTGGTTTCCTCCTCCTAAACTGCAAGCATGCTCATGCCTCCTCCCAGTTTCATAAAATTATAATAAATCTATATATGTGTTTGGCCAAATTGTGAATTTCTCAACTGCAAAAACTGTAATATTTATCCTGTATCCCCACTGCCTAGAATAATTCCTAGCTTATTGTTGTTCTTTGAAAAATATCAAATGAATGAATGAATGAATGAATGAATGAACATCCATACTAAAAACCTCCAGGCAAAAGATGAATAATGCGTTGAATGTATTTTAATGATGCAAAATAATTGGATACTATTTAGACAAATACAATAAAATTGGATACTTGATTTCATGAAAGACAAAGTACATAAAATCAGAAAAGTTTATAGTTAATTATTTGGATAGTAAAATTTCTGAAAAGAGCCAATGCTGATAATTTGTGTCAAGCTTTCTTTCCCTTCCATTTTATTTGGACAGTTGTGGGGACAAAAACGATTTGCAAAAATGATGCAACTTTCCTCTTGCTTTTGGCTATGTGTTACATGGTGCAAAGTGAGAGAAAACAACAAAAAAGCCTAAACCTTTTAGTGCAGTTTGTCTCTTTCTGATAACCCAGATTTTTGTCATGATATAGAAATAGTCATGTCTGGAAAGACTCCAAGAATTTTCAGGATTATATTTAATGATAACCCTAGGCTGGATAACTATCTAGTGAGTTAATCTTTCAATCAATAAATGTCTGCTGAGCTCTTCCTTAGTACACAGTAACTGTGTTAAGTATTGCAAAGAACATGGAAGCCTGCATGCTTGTATCTTCCATAATTGTTGCCATCTACATTGATTGACAAAAGTAATAGATGTGAAATAAATAAGAAATGGTAGAGGAGAAATGGTTGTGGTCTTTAGGAATTGTTGCAAACTAAAGAAAAAAAGAAATAATATTATCTCCTGTTTATAGTGGTGACTAGGACAGTTGCTTATGATATGCTAGATATTAGCTGTTAGCTGCTTATCTAACACAACTCATTGAATTTAATCAGACAAGTCTCTATCAGCAGGAAAAATGCAGCCAGACTTTGTCCTCTCTTGAGCTACATGGAGGATCTTGACAGTGGCCTGAACTTGTGTCTGAATGAAAAAATGCATACTGGTGTCTCTTCCATCAGTCTGATCCTAGAAGACATCTTTTGGTTTACTACAAGTTTTTAGGGAAGAATGCAGTGGTCTGTGAAAAGGCTAACATTTCTGCAGTAGAGAGAAATCTGCCTGACAGATAAACATCCCTCCAGCCTTTCCTAAGCCCTATTTATAAAGAAAGCTTGATGGAAAGGGAAATCTGTGAGACTTCAAGGAGAAAAACCGGAGAGATAGAATCAATAGGAGGCATTCTTATTCCTATCTCAGGAAATTCGGAGATCTGTGTGTTCTTATTTCAGAAGGCTGGCATCCAAGAAAGTCACATGGTGACTTGCAATTACTAAAGCTCCAAAGAATAGCACAGGACATGCAAAACTTTTGGGACTGAAAATCAAGTGACGTGTGATCTGCACTCAGCCCTGTCAAGGACTTGCTCTGTGACCTTGTACAAGACACTTAATCCTGTTTCCTCAGCTATATGATGCAGACTGTTTTACCCAGTGACAAAGCTTTTTTCAGAATAGAATAAAATAAAATATGTAAAACCACCCTACACAGTGTTTGGCACCTAGTAAGAATGAAAACCACAATCTTAGCTAATGCTTGAGCAAGCTGTCTGCCTGGATGATTTCAGAAAGGGTAGGGATCTCCCCTCTCACTTCTATGGCATACCCCCAAACCATGTAGCTTCTCAGCTGATTGCTTAATTGTCTTAACAAGGCACAAACTGTTTATTCCACCTCCCGGTGGAAAAAATGAAGACTGGGAAACAGAGTGGCCAGATATCATTGGGTTAACAGGGGGTGGCCCGTGCTGGAATCCCTCTTCCACTACTGCCCAGCTAGCTGTATGAACTGTCAGATGAGTTCATGTTTTTGAACCTCAGTCTTCTTTTCTGTAAAATTAAGAGGGTAGAAATGTGGGGTAGAATATTGCAGCTGGACTAAAATGGAAAAGGAGGACAGGTAACTGTCCCTGGCCCTTTCAATGGCTGTTCAGCCCATGAAGCACACATCTATGACCTCTGCTGAGGGCCACAGACTCATTAGTGTTCGTGCTAATTATCCTGCAATCTCTGCACTATGTCTTTGTCTCTCCTCTTATGAGTCTGCTCTTCCATATGTGTGAGAGGCTCAGCATGTCTTTTGGAAGCCCAGATGCCCACTTCCACTGCTTTCACTTATCCTAACGCAAGACAGGGATGTCTCACAGAACCCATCATTAGAAATAGAGGCTCCCCTCCAATTCATCTCCAGTTTAGTTTCCTGGTTTCCTAGTTTGATCTCAGTTTGCCAGCAGGATTAAAACATCAAAGTGACTTAATCCTTTGTTGACATCGGATAAATGGCTGCTGTGCTACAAAAGGTTTTCTACATATTAAGAAAATGTACATTAATCAGAATAAAGGAGTTTTCATATGAGAAATACTATGAGAGATTTAGGTACATGAGTTTTCTAACATCCTTTCCACTACCTTTCCACCTATTCATAAGCCCTTTCAGGAACAAAGCAAGCTCTCATTCATTCAGTTGATACATTTGATTAATTGTATGAATGACAATTGAAAGTCAAGGTAAATCTCTGTTCTTAAAATGACAACACAGTCAACATCTGTCAGTTTTACCTGTTAAGTATTCATTTACATTTCTCCAGTAACAATGTTTATTGTCCTTTGGGGAACTTCTTTTCAATGCATGCAATCCTATTGAGACTGTCAAACTAAGGGCCCTACATTCCTGGGATCAGAGGTGGGTGGTATGACTCAAGCTCACTCAATCAGACTATCTCTTCTCAAAATGTGTGTTTTGAGCCAAAATGGCACCAGGTCATTCATTCATCATGAAGGCTTGGATGTACATCTGTTCTTTCTGCCTAGATATTCACAGATAGGTTCCTACCCTTTCTTTGATCAGGTTTTTCAACAATTTCTCTGATTCTGTAGGCTACTCCCTTCTTTCAAATGAATTTATTTTTCTTGCTAAGACAGAATGCATTTATGTTGCCTGTAACTAAATAATCTAAGTAACAAATCTAAGGAAAATATAGCACATTTTGAAGGCATGATGTTGGAGACAGTGACAGACTGGCAGTGGGTTTGTTATAAATTAATTAAAAACCTTTATCAAAGGAATGATCAGGCTGTCTTCTAAAAATTTGGTTCTAGGTCAGTTGTTTAAACATGGTGTTCATTTCCTCCAAGGGCTAGTTTCTGTGGCATATATGATACCTGCACTATAGACTTCGTGACACTATGGAATCTGGTCATCCTGCATAATTCTTATTTGGAAAATTGTTTAGAGCTTCAAAAAAAACCACTGAGAATTCCAAATTAAAAAGTTAATTTGCTAACAGTCACCAGGATATCAAGCACTTTATATATTGTGGCATTTTATCATAACAATAATTCTATAAGGGAATTTTATCTTTATTTGTATATTATAAATAATCCAAAACTCAAATAGGGAAGAATTATTGAGTTTATATATAGAAGATTTGGATAAGAATCCAGTTTTCCTTAGTTGCAAAGCCTGAGCTCTCTGTCTACTTAGAAAAACCACTTCCCAGGCAAGTGAAACTTTTTTTAACTGATCCTGACATAATAGAGGAGCATCTGGTTATCAGAAGGAAAACCTGAGCCCCTTTCTATAGTTACTCTTGAAGTCCAAGGTGATTTCTGGGAAGTAGCAAAGGCCAGAAGAGATATATAGGGGGGAGAGGTGGATTGGTGCTGAAGGCTCTAAGAGAGAATGTCAAGGAGAAAGGAGTAGTAAGGACTAGGGACTCTTGCTTAAATTGACTGGAGGATTGTCAATCCTCTGTCTGTTTCTCACCTTGGCCTATGAGGGCAGGAGTAAAGCAATAAGAGGAATCAAACCCTTTGTTTGGTGTTAAATTGTGTCCCCCACCCGTAAAAGGTATGCTGAAGTCATAATTCCTGGTAACTGTGAAAGAAACATTATTGAGAAATAGACTTTGCAGATGTAATCAAGTTCAGATGAGGTCATTAGGGTGTACTGTAAACAAATATGACTGTTGTTCTGAAGAAAAGAGCACAGCACTATGTGAAGGTGGAGCCACACGGGGAGAAGATAGCCGCATAAAGAGAGAGGCAGAGATGGAAGTTATGCTACCACAAGCCGGGGGATACCTAGGGCCACCAGAAAGTGGAAGAGGCAAAGAATGATCCTCCCCTAGAGGCTTCGGAGAGAATATGCCCTACTGAAACCTTGATTTCGGACATCTATCTAGAAGTGTGAGAGAATGAATTTCTGTTGTTTTAAGTCACCCAGCCTGTGCTCCTTTGCTACAGCAGCCTTAGGAAACTGCTACAACCCTCATCAGCGTCCCCTTCTCACCCCTTATTTAGTCTAGACCCCTCTCTGTACATACTAAAGTATTAAGAGAGACTCTAAGCCATAAGCAACCTAAAGCCAAAGGGAAAGGAAGAGAAGTTCTCGCCACAACCAAACTAAAAGATTACTTTGACCATAGAAGGAATATCTGGAACCCAACTTACCCAGTTCAGTAACATACAAATCTAGACAAGCGTGCTGACTCTCCAAGTGGAGTTTTTTGGAACTTGCTCTTGAGGCCTCTGTGCCAAGGCATGATACATCAAATGCAGATGAATCCATATGGCCCCCAAAACTCAGCAGATTTGTATTTAGAAACATGGCAAAACCCAACCCATGTTTATAGAGGGCCTCTAAAACACTTACTGGTGATTTTCTACCCCTCTCCAAGAAGAGGACAATGTCTTGTTATGAGTTTAAAGATGAGTAGGAGAGAACAACAGAAAAGTTGAATTTGCTGTAATATTTTTTTATATTCAAATCTGAAGATTGCATTTAAATAAAACATAATTTAACTTGTAAAGTTAAAAATAGGAGTAAAAGCAAGTAAGATAGGATTTTTAAATCTTGAGATGGCATAATTATTTCAGTAATAGTCAAGTAGAAACTGCAGAACAGATTGCAGTTTTCAAAAATAATTCTATTCCTAGGGATTTTGTTTCTAAATAAGTGTACTCAATATTAAATACATCATAATTCTGATCAAGGAGATGCCATGAAGGCATAGGTACAATTACTACAATCTCTATAAGTGGAAAGAACAGGATATATTCCAAATTCTGTAAAATGTAATTTCTGTAAAAGTGTATTGAAAGGTGGTCCAATGTGGAAAATAAGAGCTCTGGTTCCCACGCCTCGCTGCTGGGTTTGTATGTCAGGTCTGCAACCAGGTAGCTGTGTAACCTCTCTGTGCCTGCTCCCCCATCTATGAAATACATCTGTAAAAAATGTATAAGGATTAAACGATTCAATACTTTCAAAATATATAAAATGCGACATTTTATAGTGCCACATAGGAGGTGCTGGATAAATATTAACTCTTGATAATGGTGTCTTCTGTGAGTAGGATTGCTGGTCTAGGTCTTGGTGAAAATAGTGATGGAGTTTTGATCTAGTCCTCAGGTAGTTTATAATTAAAGGTAATAATTGTTCCAAGCAAGACACAAAGTTCTAGACAACAGATGAAGGAAAGGATACCTCTAGCTGAGGGAAACCTAGGATACTTCCTGGAGTTGAGGGCATTTGAACCAGTCTTGAAGCAAACAAATGTAACCAAGCAAAGTTCAGGATCCATTGGCACAACCAAAGCAGAGAACGATTTAAAGATTCAGGGTTGGCTGATCATAGGATACACAGAGATCAATAATTGGATATAGTTGTAGCCGGAAAGATCTGCTGGCAGTCGTGTCCTTGCTGAGGAATATGAACCTTATTTTTCTGAGCAACAGGGAACCATAGAAGATGTTTGAACCAAGAGTGACAAGATTATACTTTCACTGGTTAAAAAATTAATTATATCTAAGTAGACTACATTGAAGGTATGGGAGGTTATGAAAAGAGAACAATTTGGATTCTATTTTCTTTCTTTTTTTTAAGATTTTATTGTGGAATTGGGGGAGGGGAACAGCGTTGGGGAATCGGGGGAGGGGAACAGACAAGTTGCTGTCCGTTTTTGTTCTTCAGTCTAGTTGTGGAGGACGTTGCTTCACTGGCCCATGTTGGTATTGTGATCATTTTGTTCTTCCGGCTGAGGCAGATCGGTCTCTCGACCTTAGACGGCCACTCTCAGCAGCTCACGGCAGCTCATGCTCGCTGCCGGCCACTCACGGTGGCCTACGGCAGCCCCACTGCAACAGGGACTGCAGCCTACGCCAGTGGCAGCCCAGCTCCAGGTCGAGCTGTTGTTCACCATCTTAGCTGTAGAGGGCAGTGTCACTGGCCCTCATGTGGGATCTGAACTGTGGCCCTTCTGCTCAGCGCTGGTGCTCCCAAGCCAGCTCTTAAGCAGCATGCTACTCGGCCCGCCCTGGAAGTTCTTTTCAACAATCAAATGAGAGACAAAGCCAGTGAAGAATGAATCATAGTTCAATTTGGTATTGGAAGGAGGAATGATTTGCATGTACCAGAAATGGAAATGGGCTGGACTAAGCCTGACACATAATAATAAAGTAGGAAACAATTCTGACCAGGAAGTAGGAGAAGATGTTAAAGAGAGCCCTCGACACTGGAAATAAATTTGATATAGAAGCAGTTATCCAGAGAATGTAGTTTCAAGGAAGATTTTTTTTTAATTAAAGTTTATTAGGGTGACAATGGTTAGTGAAGTTACATAGGTTTCAGGAGTACAATTCTGTAATACGTCATCTATATATCACATTTTGTGTTCACCACCCAGAGTCAGTTCTCCTTCCATCACTATATATTTGATCCTGTTTAGCCTCATGTATCATCTCCTACTCCCAAGAAAGATTTTTCATGGAAAGGAGGGCTGGACAAACTGTGGCTGCCTGGCCAAATCCTGTCTGCTGCCTGCTTTTGTAATGTTATATTGGAACACAGTCACTCTCATTAGTCTACATTTTGTCAATGGCTGCTTTTTGTGCTCCAAGGGTAAAGTTGAGTGGTTGTGGAACATACTCATATGGCCACAAAACCTAAAATGTTCCCTCTTTGGACCTTTACAGAAAACATTTGCTGACCCCTGATCAGGAATATCCTGATATTGAGTTAAATTTTAGAAATTGAGTTAGCTCATTTTACCATCTTGCCATTCCTTTTGGGAGTGCATCGGAAACAGCTTCTGAAATTTCAAAGGCTGTAGTTAGAGGCTTGGGAACTAGCATTTTAAAAAGAACATGGAGGGAGGATACATCTGCTTCATACCAGCATTTTCTACTTTATTGACAAAAGGCTGTCAAATAAACATATACGATAATGGGTTTGGCTTTGCTCCACTAGGGAGAGTTAAATAAAAAGAATGCACTACCAGATTATTTTAATTCAGTGGCAGAATTTTTTAATCAAACCTGAACTCTCATTTGTGTGGATGAGAGCATGTAGAGCATAAGGAAATGCATGGTATAGTGACTGCCCTTTAGGAATTTTTAAATATTCACAAGCAAATGTTCATGTATAAGAACCAAGTGAAAATGATATAGGGCAATATTGACTACATGGAATAACAATTAACATGTGAATTGATTTTCTTTTTTTTTTTTCTTCTTTCCCTTTTTCTTCAGAGTTAGAGACAAAGACAAGTGTCCATACAAACTAAATAATGCTTCAAAAATCAGGACATTTTAGATAATGTCTGGGGTTTATCCAAAACATGGAGTTTCTCTTTAAATAGCTGGAGATCTGGCAACACTGGGCATGCTAACCTAGCAATTCAGGAGTCCCCTGAAGCTGGGTGGTGGCCACCCTTTTATATGGGAAATATGCTCTTCTGTTCACATAATTTCTATCATTCTTTCTTGTTTCATGCTGAGCCAGCTTCATTTATGTATATTACCCACTGGTCTTTCAAAGCAATTGATTTGCAATCCTTTATTTGGAAACACTATAGACTTCTTACTGGTGACTCGCAGGAGAGAAGGGGGCCTCTGACAATGTGTCCTGCCACCAGTTCTTTGACTACTTTTATGCCATCTCCCATTGTGCTTTCATTTTATCTTTCCTTTGCTTATTTCTGTCCCTTGTTTCTTACCAGCAGGAAATTGACCAAAGAGAATCGGAGAATTGTCTCTCTTCCCAGTATCCATTTCTTTTCTCTTTCCCTTTCTCTCATCCTGTCTCTCTTGTTCTGATCCTTTACCTAAATGTCTTGTGAAATGCCAATAAAAATAACCATGGTGACACAAAGCTTGATAGATGTCCCAGGGGTTCAAAGACCAGAGTCCTCTTTGGCTTCATCCACTGGGTTCTATTTCTGCTGAGCCCACTGCATTTAATTCACTCATTCATTTGCTCTGACCCCATTATCCATCTTCCTTTGCTTCCTTCCTTCCACTACTCATAAGGCAGGAAAAAAATCGATATATGTTTTTTAACAATTTAAAAAGATAACTTAAAAATCAGTCCAAAGTGAGGGAACTAAAGCCCAAACGGAAAAGTGATCTACCCATAGCTATAGAATAGAGTCCTGAACAATCTCTCCTCAGGAGAGAGAAACCTGCAGGACTGGACATGACGTCTCTGGAACCTGGGCCGGTTGTAAAAGGACAAAGGCTTCCAGAGGGCTGTGGAGAGTGGCCTGAGCATCATGCTAGAGAAAGTGTCCAGAGCTGCTATCCTCCTTTGTATGTGATGGACAAACTTAAAGGAGACAGGAGAGGCATTGCTTAGAACTCTGAATAAGGAATCAAAGCAAACTGCTCAAGGAGTTTTGCGATGACAAAATGAAAATGGAAATATCAAAAAGAACAAGGTGCTATTATCTCTCTCCAGCTGCCTCATGCCCCTTCATCATTTAAGTATAAAATGGGTAAAACTCAGAAAAGCAAGGCTTACCTCACCAGTGAATGTTTGTTCCTGAAACTCAAGTTGAAACAGAAAAGAGACTTCCTAGGCTAATCTCAATATATACTATATATGTGTTTATATACATACACGTGCATGTGTCCTTAGTGAGAATACACTGTGAATATCATACAGTTAGTTCTGAATAATTTGTCATGCCATCTTGGAATGAAAGAGTGTTTTCTCTTTCTCTCATTAAGCAACTGAAATATAAACAAGAGGGGGACGATGGTAAGTAAGAAAGCCCTTTCCCATCCCCACATCCGGCATTTTGATGTTAGTCACACACACACAGCATTATTGCTTTAGGATGCATCTTACCTGACAACTTTCCTTTAAGAAGAGTAAACTATGCCCTTCACTAGTAAAAATGAGTCTTTGATCTGCCTTTGCTTTTATCAATTGTTTATTCTTCGTAAGGGAGATAAGTATAAGATCCTTTATTTAAGTGCTACTGAAAGGATTTTAGACCCAAATACTGTACTTTTTGAATATTAATTACCAAAGTCACCTACAATGTACATTTTCCATCACTTAGCTGCATTCAGTTGTGTTGATATAAGCATCTGTCGCTTACAGTTTTAGCAAGCATTAGCATATAGGTATATGGGTAGCATTGTTTCATTATAAAAGATATGGAACTGCGTAATAGTTATGAGTACATTTTAATAAACAGTTCTCAGGAGAAAGCCTGTAAAACCCGTGCTAGGTCAATAATAGAAGATTTTTGGAACAAAAATATATAATGCTTCATGAATTTGCATGTCATCCTTATGCAGTCTGTGCTATCTTCTCTGGATTATTCAAATTGTAGATCATGTGCTTTCCAGCCCTGTGTGTTTTTAATATTGGTCTTGACTACTACAGTCTCGCTTGGTTATTTCACTGTTACCAAAAATACTTACTTTGACTATGCACTTCTGTTATACCTTTGCTGCAAAACTTTTTCCCCCTCAAACACTGGATTATCTCACTCAGCCAATACATCTCCTCAAGAATTTGCCCTAAACCGGTGCCACTCAAATTATGGTCTATCAGTGCTGAGTTGTAAACTCTTAGTTACCGGCCTGCTAGGAAACTGAGTATAGAGATTAAGAGTAAGCTCTTAAAACATTGATGGTCATTAGTCAAGGAAATGTTATGACTCTTGAATCTGGTAATTGAAAAAAAAGTGGGCTTTGTATTTTACATTATTTTATTTCATTTTCCTCAACATTGGTTTTTATACTTTTTTACAAATGTATATATCCATGAAAAATTTGAAGTGAAAAGAATAAAACAAACAAAATTCTGTCCCTTCACCGTGATAGTTTCAGAGGCACTGCTGCAAAGAAAGAGAAAGTGTTCGTGGAATACTTTTCACTTTTCACTTAGTAGATTCTGTGAAAATAGACTCCATGGGCATCTAAATTCTCTTCTGTTAGGACAATGGGAGTTTTTCAATCTGGGCAGAAGAACGTAGCATTCAAACCACGTCTTTTTTGAAGACCCAGTTTACAGTCAGAATGGTTTGCTTTGTTTTACCAGTGTCTTCTGTGCTCATGCCCACCAGTCCATGACTAGTGTTAAGAATTATGAGATTTACGTTGATATATCAAAACAAGGAGACTATTCCAGCCCTATTTTTAAGAGCAGAAGATTAAAAATACATAAACACGAGAGAACAAAGGTTAGTATTACTAACATTGTGGTGTATACAATGATGGCACACCCTCAATCATCCTAAATGCTTGTGGTAAAAGAATTATCATTTGTCGTAGATACTCTACATATTGTATGTTGTGCTAGGGGGAAATATATAAGATATGAAGGAGTATATATTTATTTTGTATGGCAAATTTTGGTAAAGACAACCTATGTATTCTCATGTAAAGGAACACAAACATGAAATGTTCTCAGTAAGTATCCTTGGGTGATCAGGTTATTTATTATTTTTCCTTTAAGCTTTTCTGTGTTTTATATCAAATATGTTTGTTTTTGTTTTTGTTTATTTTTTACTTTTGTTTAATGCATATTAAAGAAATTGAATGGATGGGGCAGCTAGGAGAGTTTGTAATGAAAGTAAGGGGACCCCTGAGAAAGATCAGATAGTCCAAGACAAGGATATGATGAAGGCAAAATATGTGGGAGGCTTAATGGAGAAGAGGATAATAATCTGAGCGCAACACCGGAATTTTGAAAGCTTCTTAAAAAAAAAGAAAAGAAAATGATGACTGGGCCCCACTTCAGACTTGATCAATTAGTGTCTCGGAGAGGCAGGGCAGGCATCACTATTTTTAACATCTCCTCAAGTGATTCCAATGTCCCACCAGGTTTCAGAGACACTGGGGTAGATGACAGTTCACCTATTCTACCAAATTAATCCATGTTGGCTGGCTGGCTGGCTTTCAGGAACTGGAGTTGCATTATTCTTCCAAAGCACAAGGCTAAGGAAAAGAGCAAGGGCTTTTTCAGTGCTGGTTGGATGAGGCTTATTTGTCTAATTGATTACAAGTTTTTGGAATCAGCAGTTGGAGTAATCTAAGCATCCTGAATTTTAAAAGCTAATTTTTAATGAAGTAAAGCTGTGATCTGGAAGTTGAATGGCGAGATTGCTTTAGGGTATAGAAAGCTGCCTCTCAGGCAATCCTCTTGAAAACGTTAATTAGCACCAAACAAAGAACATTGGAGGATGTTTGCTTTCTGCCTTGGAGACTAAGATTGGGACAAGCCATTTTGCATGTGAACAGAATGTGGAAATGGCAAAGAGTTTTAAGTAACTATTTTAATAGGTTTCATTCCACGGGGAGAGACACCTTTGATTACCTATGACCTATACCAATTATGATTCTCCCCACCGGCCAAGCAGAATTTTACTGAATAATCAAGCACAGGTGCAGGTTCTGTGAAATGCCAAATATATATGTACGAGTGCTTTTACTAGTTACAAAGCTAGGAGTACTTGCTACCTGACCTTTTTACAATTTCCCCAACTACTTAGTCACACTCTAGCCACATGTTTAAATGCTCAGAGTTGATTTGGTTCTTATTGATCCCAGGCCACTACCTGTTTGGGCTGAGAAATGACCTTCTATGCACATCTAGGGAGGCCTGCCTTGCAGTGAGGAGAATTCCAAAAGAAGCTTGGTTGGAGATTTAATGCAGGTCTGAACTGGTGGCTAGTGAAGATTCATGTGGTCAGTGAGGTACAATAAGTCCCCCGTGGTCTAGGCCCAAGCAAGTACCTGACCTAGTGGGATTCACCAAGAAATTAGCATGAGGTAATGAGGACAACCACATTGAAATAGATGCCTCAGGTTCCAAGGAGGTTTCCACCAAGCTACCTCTCTCCAGGTTTTAATCCATTTCCTTACACTAGCTTCACTCCCTAGATTGTAATTTATATGTTTGTCATTTAGGCTGAAAACCTCCTTCAAACGCTGTTCACTTTTCTGTCACATGACTCGACTTCTGCATCCTTCACTCTGTACCAGTGCTTCTAAGACTTTAGTGGGCTTTTGTGAAAGGCAGACTGTGACTAGGTTAGTGGGTCTGGGATGGGCCTGAGATCCGAATGTCTGACAAGCTTCCAGATGACGCCTCTACTGTGCTGGAGCAGCTAGATCATTCTTCGAGTAGCAAAGCCCAAGCAGTGCTTCGCAAACATTAGTGCATTAGAACTACCTGGGGTCTTGTTGAAACAGACTGCCGGATCCTACTGCTGGAGTTTGTGATTCAGCAGTCTGGGGTAAGGCCAAACATTTGCACTGCCAGCAATTTCCCATATGACGCTAATGGTTGGGGTCCACACGTTGAGGACCACTGCCTTCCACTATCTGCTCCCAACTAACTGCAGCTGTAACTTCTCAGAAGGACAGGTCGCTGCCTCTTCCGCTGAACAGATGCCAGCCCCTCCTCCTCTTCTGGCAGTTTATTCAGGAATGACAACGGAAAGATAACAATCTTCTTACTCTTCAGCTATCTGTAAAATAGAAATGTTACCGTAGGCAGAAAGAATAGGGCTGCTGGGGAGAGAGGTGGAGAGGAAAGGAAGGAGAAAGTGAGGGGAGAGAAAGGAGGAGAAGAGGTCATCCTTAGGAAAAGATGCAGCTACCAGACCAGCCAGAACTGGATTCCAGTGGCCAAGAGCAGATCCAGGACACCATCTTGCCCCTCAGGTGAACTTCAGCTAATTATTTTAGATTCTAATATTATTAGCATGGCAGTCAAGAAAAAATGGCCACCCCCTGCATCACCACGACAGTTCTAACAAGGGACAAATAAGGACAAAAATCCCTCCTCCTGACAAGAAGGCAGGGTCAGTGAGGACAGCAAGGACCCACTTGGGAACACCTATAACGTTACCCCTAAATCTTGAATATTTCATGCCCTCATTTTAAAGATGGTAAAATCCTAAGCCTCTTTGTTCTTTGGGGCAGTTGCTCTTGTTCTGGGCCTGCTCACTCTCACAGCATTTTGAGAGTGTATACTATTTCTTTTCTTTTAATAAACCCACTGATTGCTTGGCTTTGTTCACGTGATTTATTCGGTACACCCTAGAATTCTTTCCTGTGACATTTCCCAGGAACCCTTCTTTTCGGCAACAGAAAGAAAAACCCTCCCAAGCTTTTAAGATACTGAAATGCTATAGACAAGAAAAATAAAATGAAACAAAGAAAAATAAAATCATGCAACCACTCTGATTACAGACTGGAGGAAAAAACCTGAGAGATGAGCTGTCTCTAGCTATTGTCATCTCAATCTGCACCATCAGTGTCTGCTCATCATCCTATACCCACTGGGACCTGATCTCAGATTCAAACTGTTGCCTGGAGATTCATAGTAAAGAACATCATTTTGCAACCTACCATCACAGAGCCTAAAGGGAAAGGACTCGAGGTCCTGTCCATAGCAGTGTTTCCTAAAGTTTTGCAGGCATCTGAATTCTCTGGAAAGCTGTTAAAGTGCAGATTTTGGTCTGTGGTGGGGACTGAGGGTTTGTATTTCTAAAAAGTTCCTAGATGTTACTAAAGCTTCTGGTCTCAGACAACTTCGAGAAACCGCTGTTTTAAGGGATCAAATGAAAGGACACCCCTGTTTTACTTGCTTATATTTTCCACCAATTAAGAAAAGACAGAAAATTAAAATTAAACTAAAACGTTACTTTTGCTGATGAGGCTGATATTGGAGAGCATGTCATAGGCATGAGTCAACTATGGCTTTCTTAAGGCTCAGCCAGAATGAGCCGTGTGCACCCATTCACAGGCAGCACTGATCCCCACAAGCACCCCCTGTGGGGAGCTGCCCCTGGGAATCTGATGGCATGGGAAGCAGAGTAAAATGCATGTTCACTCCAGGCAGCTAGCTCCTGAAGAAAAGGAACAGGAAGAATCGGGGGTAAGCAAGCTCAGTTCCTTCTGTCAAGCCCTCCAATCAAGTAAATCACTTCTTACTCCCAAGGAAAGCAGAAAACGAGGGAATAGAAAGAGACTGGAAATGAGGAGTGAATGGATATCCTTTCTTGGAAACAGAAGTGGGTGGTGAATTAGCAGGCCCCTCAAAGGGAACCTAAGGCTCAAGCTTGCAAACCCACTGTCACCTCAAATACCAGGCTAATGTTTCCCCACAGTGAGTCTAATTAATGACTAAATTGAGTTCAAATTCTGTCCTATCTCAGACTAGCTAGTTAACCTTTCTGAGCTTCACTTTTACATCTACACAATGGGGATAAGAAGTCAAATTATTGTGAGAATTAAATAAGGTATCACTTTATATCTAGAAGGGGCTCCCTATGTAGCAATGTTTCTTCTCGTACTTCCTTCTACATCTCTTAGCCTTGTGATTTAATACAAAGAAATATTTCATATTGTACTTTACCTTGAAGAACTCATGATCTTGAAGAAAAGGGCACAAATATAAAAAGTTAAATACAATAAAGGCAATGTATAAATGGGCTAAAAAGAGATTAGTGTGAAGACGAAAGGAAATACTCCATCAAATGCCTAATGGAATGTTTAGCACATAGTGGTTTCTCAGTTCAAGGTTTTAACTATACATATATAGTTCAATATACATATACATATAAATATACATATTTAGATGACAAGATGGGGAGGGATCTGGAGTTGTCTTGCAGTGGATCCATTGGGGCATCGTGGCTGTGGGTGGCTCCTGGAGGCAAAACAACCTGCTAACAGCAGGAGAGGGGCAGGACATTGTATGGATGGAGAACCACAGAGACTTAGCACAGAGGTTCAAGGGGCCAGTGACACAGGTGGCTGGCCTTGGATGAGGTGATCATTTGTTCTGCTCACAACCAGTTTCAGCCCTTAGTCAGTCACCAGACTTAGCACATCCTCCAGCTCGAGTTTTTTTTATATCCATTGCCCATTGAGGTTGCCAGCACCAAGAGCACAAGTGGCAGTAATTTCTCTGTCTTTTATGTATAATGGCTCGATTGATTTGAATGTCAGGGCAACTCTCGAAGTCTGGAGAGCAAGCAGTTCATTCTGTCTTGAGTGTAGCTATTTTTTTTCTTTAAATTATTGATTCTCAACTATGGCTGCACATTAAAATCACCTGGGAGTGTTAAAAATAGCAGATATTCCTTGACCCCACCCCAAGTCAGTGATATACAAATCTCAGAGGGCGGCATCTGTATTCTTTTTAATAGCTCCCCAGAGATTCTAGTTAGCAGCCTGGGTTAGGAAAGCCTTCCTGAGACCAAAGTAGCCTGCTCCCTTGTGTGGAGATGGCATTTCTATCATTGATTTTTCTCAGAAGCGATTATGAAACCATGAACAACAACTAACCAGACTGTGAGTATCCCATGAAGAATACCTGTATGAGATTATGAAATAAAATTACAAATAAAAACTTGTTTTCAAATATAAACCAAGATTCTCTGGCAAGCCAAGTGACTGTGTTGAAATAAATAGCTAGATTTCATGTTAGTAAATTATAAAAGTTATTTTGAAAAAGATTGGGGATACAGTAATGATTTAACAAAAACAGATATGGCTGAGTTTGTTTAGATCATTTAAGGCAGATTTATTTTTTTTAAATGATGAATAGCTCTCAAATTGATGTTTTTATTGCTAAGGTGGTAAGTTGTTTAAATAAATATATTGGAGAAATCTTATTTTAGTTAGCAGAACTGGGAAATGAATCTGTATTTGTGTCCAGACTCTTCCTTTCCATTCATTCATTCATTTGTTCACCATTCATCATTTATTCCTTTGTTCATTTATTTCACAAATATTTATTCGATCCTCTCCTTTGGGTATGTAGCACTAGACTAGGAAATAGTTAAATAATTTGAGATTAAACAGATTTGATTTCTGACCTCTTGGTACTTACAGTCTGCTGGAAGAAAGACAGGTAAATAAGGAAACAAATGATAGGTTGTGCAATAAAGAAAATACACAGGATTTATTGATTGGGGAAAACTGTGTGTATGTTGGGAGAAGGCAGTCTCTACTATGATAGAATCTTTAGGTCCTTCCCATCCTCTGATCCAAAACTGCAAGATGAGGTGACGCCAAATGTAGGTCAAGGGAGCTGTGAGGTGGAGAGCATTGAGGCAAGGAAGTATGTAGGATGTTCAAGGGTGTAAAAGAAATACATGCCAAAATAGAGAGTTGTCACAAACATGTATTCATTACCATTTCTTTTCTTTTCCAACTGTATTCTTCACATCTTTTGTGTGCCTTTTTTTTCCTTTTAGCATCAATTGAAATATTGAGTATTTCCCATGTGGTAGGAGTTTAAGATAGCTGTGAAGACACAAGAAAGAAAGAAAAAAAATGGTAGGAGGAAGAATTATGATGTAAGAGAGACATTACATATAAGATATGAAGGTGCTTTGGTTCAGAAAAAGGCAAAGGAAAGTAGATGTCTAGCATGACTTGGGGCTTTGGAGAATTAGGCAGGAAGTCATCCATGAGAAGGGCCTTGTAGACTCTGGGGAGCCATGGTCATGATCCAGGGTCACTTGGTCGGCAACAATTGAAGTTGGAGGGGAAAAGCATATGCATTTAAACAGGAAAAAAATATTGACAGATAAGAAAACGAGAGAACCAACTAAGTTCTGCTCCCATATTTGTCACCCATTCTCAGTGCTTCTAAAATAGTTCACGATCAGAAACTGATTAGATATGTACAATATCAGGGGTGGGGGACAGTGAATGGAGGGAGGGGGTTGTCACTTTGCAAGGGGTGAAAAGGATAACTATTGCATTGTTCTGTACACCTGAAACTAATAAAATTAAAATAAATAAATAAATAAATAAATAAATAAATAAATAAATAAATAAATAAATAAACAAACTGATTTCACAGTGGTTCTCAGCTGTGGCTGCATATTAGAGTAACAAGGGGAGCTTCATAAAAACCCTGGGGTCTAAGAACCACAACAGACAAATGAATTTGGACTTGTATGAGGTAGGGTCAGGGGATGATACAATATTGGGAATACATTTAAGGAAGATTATAAGTCACTATCCTTGCCCTCACCGGTCATCAGTCTTCAGGAAGTGTCAACCCAACATGGCAAGAGCAGTGTCTCCCACAAGCTCCCCATTCCTTAGCTCATTCCAGCCCTAATTGTCAGATATTCAGAAATTTCCAAGCATATTCTCATGATGTTGTTTCCCTTGCCTGAAACATCACTTTTTTTTTGTTTTTCTGATGGAAAATTCTTCACATTCTTTAAGAATCAGTTCAAATATTCTCTCTTAAGCCAAACATTTATTTATAGTCCTAGGAAAAATGAATTATTCTTTGGCAAAACAGTATGAAGAAAGCTCTGTTGAAGTACCTCTCACAATGGTCATCATGTTACTACTTTACATATTAGATTATAAACTTCTCAAGGGCTTAGTTATATTACAATGCATAGCCCCTGGCCTGGTATCTTAATAGGTTAAGTCTTGAATAGATGGAGGAAGGATGGAGGGAGGGAAAGAAGGGAAGAGGAAAAAAATGAGCAAACTAGTTTGCACACCGGGTTGTCTTTGGCAGCCAGAGGTGTACAGATACCAGAAACCTCTGAAAAAAGACATGAAAAGGAAAAACAGTCATACCAGTGAGTCTTTACTTATATGAATGCTTTCAACATTTTTAACTTAGTGCTTGATCTTTTAGCTTTGGAATGCTTTCTTCAAATAAACTCTTAATAGGTGGTCCACATAGTGTATAATCGAATTCGGTAGTTTTCTAAGTGTGGTCCCCAGACCAACAACTGTGGAACTTGTTAGGCGAATTCTGACAGTTCACTCCAGATCTCAGGATGGGTCCCAGCATTCTGATTTCATAAGCTTTTCCAGGTGTTGCTGATGTGTGCTCACGTTTGAAAACCACTGGCATAGAGTGGAGTTACTTTGGTTGGAACATGGTTGGTTAATAGCTAAGAACCCTCACACCCTATCCCAGCCACCTGCCTTAAATACAGTTCTGTGGGGGACCCTTCACAGAGTCCCTAGATTTTCACAGAATACAATCTAATGAGCTAGCCTTGCAGGTCTGGTCCCTGTGTGTGTTAGACACAATTCTCAGCGTTGTCTGACTCTAGACTTCCCCTGGTTCTCTGCATGGGTACTTCAAGAGAAATTATTTCTATTGGTTAGTTTTAGATCCAGACTTTTGTCAGTTCATACAACTACATATCTAAAGATTACCAAAACTTTTGCCTGAAAAAGAAAAAAGTTAAAGCTGTTACCAGTTTGATATTTGCAGCCAGTCCAATCCTGTCCACTTTTAACCAAACAAATCCTCCATAAACTTGTAACCTCCATGACTGGCTATCCACACTTCTGCAGGTGCTATTGACGTAGTATATGCTGAACGGATCCTCAAGCTATCATTCCAGTGAATCACATATTAGACAGTCAAAGTTGTTATTCTGAGAGCAGTCTAATCTGAAGATTTTTCCCCCTTCTACTTAAGAATTCATAGCTGTGTTAATTTAGCATCCCTCCTCATTACATAGCTTCTGAGTAAGTTACATAGTAAAGATGAATGATAAATCAGACGGCCAGGCCTATATCACTCATGACATTTTAATGGTATTAATCTGGGATAGCTCCTAATTGTCTGTTCTACAGTCTTTAATACTAAGAAGATATAGATGTTTCCGTTATTCTAATTGTATTTCAAATAAATGTATGGGCTCAAATTTTCCCCCTAACCCTATAAAAAATAAGGCTAAATTAGAGATGTTGCTATGCATGAAAAATGAATTATTTTATAGCAAAACCTTGATTAATCACCCTATAAAATAGCAGTAACCTTAATTCACTGTAAATTGTCTGCATTTAGCTTGTTGCATAATGACATAAAGGATAGAACAATAAAGTTCCATAAGATTTTTTTAAAAATTCAAAAATATTCAAAGCAACCTCCTATGCTTTTCATAGCTGTAATCTAGTTAAGTGAAAATTGTTGTTAAGATAACTTTGTGGTTCAGTAAGATTTTTAGCTATGAAACAAAAAGTTGATTATTTTCAAAGGCTTCATTTGCAAGACAAGAAATGGACTATTGCATTTTCAAAGAATTTTCACCATGACTATTGAGACAAATTGGGTTCATTTTGAAGTTATCAAAAAGACCACTTTCCAAGTGTTCTATTTAGTCAAACTTTTATTACAGTAACTACATATATTGATCATATTTAGGAGAAAGAGGGAGTCACCCAGGAAAATGAAGTTTCCAGAAAATTTATGCTTTCCATATAAAGTATCAAAACATTTGTATATTATCCATTTTGGCTGTTTATGGCCTGATTAAACAGGATGATGATTGTCTTTAGCTGGGCCTGATGGCATTGGTATCATTTGAGAGAGCACAGTTAATATAGTAGTAAGTAGGCTATAAAACATTCTTATTCTCCCAACAGCAAAACTCAATATACTTCTTTGTTTCTGTACTAAGTAGTCCCAGATTAGTGGTCTATAAATCTTGAGAGAGAGAGAGAGAGAGAGAGAGAGAGAGAGAGAGAGAGAAAGGAAGGAAGAAAGAAAAAAAGAAAAAAAGAAAGACAATAAAGGAAACTCTTTAGTTTTTATCACTTCCTACTATCTCTGAATGCTGCTACGGTCTGGCACCATAACTTTCTACAGTTATCTGGAGCCTAGTCTGAACGTGGCTCTGCCTAGCCTACTTCCCAACTAGAAGTTTGTGTGGACAAGGCAAGTAATTTGGGCCAGAAAAGCAGAGCACCGAAGATTTATAAGTATTTAGACAGCAGTAGATCAGAGGCCAGGGAAATAGGTTGAGATCAAGAGTGGAATATGAGATCTCAAAAGGTTGTGCAATTAGACAGCCCCTGGGGAATTGACAAGCACTGGAGTCAGAACAAAATGAAAAGTCAAAGTGCCAGACAAAATAGTTAGCAACTAGGAGATTTGTGGAAATTGAAGCAGATGGAAGAATTTGAAAAGGAGAAACAATATTTGGAATCAAATGCAAGGAAAGGATGTGAACAGAGAGGCAACTGATATATCTTAGCTTCACATTCATTACTTTTTAAATACTGCATCTGCCCACTTCTCATCATCTGCAACCCCCTCCCCGCTGCCCGCTAAGCTGAGCTATCATATCTGTTCCATAAATTCTCGTACTTTCCAAGTCTCTCTGACTAGTTGTACCAGGCAGGAGATGCCATTGCTTGCCCCCCCAGATCCTGTTTACCAGGCAGGTGTGCCCACCCCCAGTAGCTGTGAGCGTCGGCTGCTAATAATCTGTGGTTGCATCCTTCCCCTAACAGTTGCCCTCAGCACAGGGAAATGCCCTTGGAATGTGCCCTTCAGCCTGTGTCTGATACTGATCCAAAAGGCCAGCTTCCTGGCCTGGAGGTGAGATAAACCTGTGGCACTGTGCACACTCCAGAGCTTCCTGTGGGATCTGGCTGCGTGAGACGAGATGTCAGCTACAGCATGTCTTCCTTGGACCTCTAACCTGGTAGTGTTCCAGTGTCCTCCATTCCTTAAAGGTTCTTCTTCTGAGCTTTCTCTTACTAATGAAGCAAGTTCCTCTTTCTGAGGCCCAGCTTCTGGGAAACCTGATATAAGATACACTGACAACACAATATAGTTCTTTAACTTAGGATAATGAGGGATATGCCAAAATTGTATTTTTAACTTCCTTCTAGTGAGAAAAAATTCCATATCATTAAAATGAGTGAAATTTGTATTAAAAGAAAGAACCCAACTCAGTTTCTGACATCATAGAGATTGACTATTATCTTGTTTCTGACTGGATATACTTAGAAAATGTTTAAGAACCTCTCTGAAAATGAATAAATACATACAACTCTGAGAAAATGAACATTATTTCAGAAACAAAAAAAAAACTTTTTAAAGAAGTAAAACAGGGGGAACTAACAATTCATGTTGACTACTGGACTATTTATTGGGTATATCACATACATAAATAAATTGTTACCATATTTCAATTTTTTATTTCCCTTATGCTACCAGCTGAAAATAGTGAGGCTCATATGACTTAAGAAACTTGTTTAAGATCACATAACTAATAAATCGTAAATTGTCCTTTGAACCAAGTTACCTGAATTCATGTCATTTGTACAATCCTTCAACCAGTGTATTTCAAAGAGCATTCTAAAAAGTGCTAACTGAGCCAAATGCTTAGACGGGGAGGGGGGGGGAGGTGGTTTTAGTGATATAAGTGAATTTGTAAAACACTGTATATTATATCCCTGTTGGGAGATAATTCTCCCTGGATCTCTCATGTCTTTATACAAAGCATTTTAAGAATGTAAGAGTGTCAATTTCAGAATGTTTGCATAAGGAGACATTCTAGGGGAGTAAAGCAGACATGCTTCTCACCCCTTCCTGCCTGTATTCCTGGGTTACAAACAGAATGTCTCTCTCTCTAGGGGAGTCTAGATGGGTATGCTGGCATTCTTTTAGGAGATTGGGGGTTTTCTAAAGTCAGTGTCCCTCAGATGTGACACAGGCTCCTGGGCCCTCCATGTTTTGCCCTCACCGGACTTGGGGGGCAAGAGGAGCAGAGAAAAGCATGGGGCTCCTGTTGCTTGCTGTGCTGGGAAGAAGAAACTGGATAAATCCATTGGAGTCCACCATCTCCTTATGGGCTAAATCAGTGGAAGTCTGAGGGCCAACCTAGGAGCTTCCCACTATGCTACTGCTTGGGACTACATGACCCAGCTTGATAACCCCCCTCCTGGGAATTCGACACTCAAGGGAATGGCTTGAAGAAGGCTTCTAACAAGGGAACACATGCATTGTCTATTTTGCCTGATGTGACTTCTTTTCCTCTATTGCACATGGACATGGAATGCAACCCCACAGTGACAGAAAGGCAGATAGCAGAGCTGCTTAAGGGGCTCAGAAATAACATGATGCTAGCTGCTACTTTCTCTGTCTCACTTGAAGGTTGATTCTCCCCTTTCCAAGCACAAACAGAAGAATTCATGAGGCAGATGCTACACCTCCTCTGAGTCACGGCTTTTATTTGCTTTTCCTGTAACAACCACCTTCTTAATTTTAATTGCATGTCTTGGCACATCCTTGAAGTAAGGGTAAATTCAAAACAGAGACTTTCTCCTCTTAAAGAGCAGCTCTGGAGGAAGCCCTGAATATCAGATCAAGAATGCACCTGGATGTCTCCTTTGCTTCTGCCTCTTTTCTTCTGCTTACTCTAATTGCTATGCAGTACTGTCTGACCTCTAAAAAGTGATCTGACTTTCTTCTCCCTCCTGTTGCATTCCTGGATATAATAGTATAAACAACTAAGATACGGAAATAATGTGAGCCCTTCTCAAAGCAGGTCTGAGAATTCTGCAAGAGAAACTACCAAGTAATAAAAAAGAACTCAGCTGGAAATATACATCGGAAAAATAAATTGGAAGATGGCTTTAAATGCTTTTGAGTAGTCCCAAGGAGTATAAAAGGAAGCAGAATAAAAAAAAGGATAAACAAAACTTTCAGGACTGACTCAATAAGTAGTTCTTAAAATAGCTGCAAGTTTCCATCCTAACTCCCAGCAGTCTGCCAATAAACAGACGGACAAATCGAACAATTAGATGCTATGGGGCAGCATCAGAACAGATCCATAACATAACATTATGAGCAGAGCCTTAACTGTTGGAATAAAAATGGTGCCAGGCACAAGAGATTATGTCTGACCTGGACAAAATAGTAGAAAAACTCTATGAAATGTACTTTTTTTATGCTATCACAATATTATTGACTATTCCCCATGCTATACATTACATCCCTATAACTTATTTGTTTTATATCTGGAAATTTAAACTTTTTATTCCCCTTCACCTTCCCCCCCCTTTTTGAATTTTTAAATTATAGTTAATGTTCAATGTTGTTTTATATTAATTTCAGATGTACAGCATAGTGGTTAGACATTTATATAATTTAAGAAGTGATCCCCCTGACAAGCCTAGCACCCACCTGGATCTATACGTAGTTATTATCATGTTATTGACTATATTTCTTATGTTTTACATCCCTGTGGCTATTTTGTAACTACCAATTTGTACTTCTTAATGCCTTCACCTTATTCACCATGTCCCCCAATTCCTCTCCCACCTATCACCCCAATAAATCTAGTACCCATCTGACAACATATATTGTTATTACAATATTATTGACTATATTCCTGATGCTATACCCTACATTCCCATGACTACTTTGTAACAACCAGTTTGTATTTCTTAATTCCTTCTTCCTTTTCACCTATTCCCAACCTCCCTCCCATCTGGCAACCATCAATATGTTCTCTGTATATATGAGTTTGTTTCTATTTTGTTTGTTTGTTTGTTTATTTTGTTTTTTTAGATTCCACATGTAAGTGAAATCACATTGCACCTGTCTTTCTCTGTCTGACATCCTTCACTCAGCACAATACTCTTCAGGTCCATCCATGCTGCCTCAGGTGGTGAGAACCCGTCCCCTTCCATGACTGAGCAATATTTCATTGTATACATGTCCCACCTCTTCTTTATCCATTCTTCCATTGATGGACACCCAGGCTGGCTCCACATCTTGGCCATTGTAGACAATGCTGTAATGAACACATGGTTGCACATGTCCCCTGGAAGCAGTGTTTTGGATTTCTTCAGATAATTACCCAGAAGTAGGATTACTGGGTCCTTCTTTGTCACTTGTTATAGCCTTTGTTTTAAAGTCTATTTGGTCTGGTATAAGTAGAGGTATTGCTACTCCAGTTGGTTTTTTTGTTTTTTTAATTTCCATTTTCATGAACTATTTTTTCCCATCCCTTTACTTTCATTCTGTGTGTGTCTTTTGAACTGAAGTGAGTCTCTTGTAGGTATCATATGTAAGGGTCTTGTTTCTTATCCATTCAGCCGTTCTATCTTTTTATTGGAGCATTTAATCCATTTACATTGAAAGTACTTGTTGATAGATATGTAGTTATTACCATTTTATTATTCATATTTTAAATCTTTTTTTGTTTTTCCTTAAAGAAGTCCTCTAACATTTCTTGGAATACCGGTTTGGTGATAAGGAATTCCTTTAGATTTTTCTTGTCTGGAAAGCCCTTTATCTGTCCTTCAATTCTGAATGATAGCTTTGCTGGGTGGAATAAGCTTGGTTGTAGGTCCTTGCTTTTTATCGCTTTGACTATTTTCTGCCACTCTCTCTTGGCCTGCAAAGTTTCTGTAGAGAAATCAGCTGACATTCTTATGGGAGCTCCCTGGTATGTAACTAACTGCTTTTTTCTTGATGCTTTTAAGATTCTCTTTTTGTCTTTAACCTTTGGCATTTTAATTATGATGTGTCTTGGTGTGGGCCTCTTTGTGTTTATCTTGTTTGGGACTCTGCACTTCCTGGACTTGTATATCTGTTTCCTTCACCAGGTTATGGAAGTTTTCAGTCATTATTTCTTCAAATAGGTTTTCAATTCCTTGCTTTCTCTCTTCTCCTTCTGATAACCCTTGTAATGTGAACGTTGGTGCACTCGATGTTATCCCAAAGGCTCCTTAAAATCTCCTCATTTTTTTGGATTCTTTTTTCTTTCTGCTGTTATGATTGGGGATTTTCTGCTACTTTATCTTCTAAATCTAATTCATTCCTCTGCTTCATCTATCTAATCTCCTGTTAATTCCCTCTAATGTATTCTTTGTTTCAGTTATTGTAGTGTTTATTTCTGAATGGTTCTTTTGTATGTTTTCTATCTCCATTTTTATGTCTCCTATCTCTTTTTTGAAGTTCTCCCTGAGATCACTGAATATCCTTATAACCAGTGTTTTGAATTCTGTGTCTGGTAGATTGCTTGTCTTAATTTTGCTTAGTTCCTTTTCTGGAGCTTTGTTCTGTTCTTTTATTTGGGAAAAGTTTGTTTGTCTTCCATTTTGGCTGCCTTTCTGTGTTTGTTTTTATGTAGGACTGTTATGCCCCCCTGTCTTAGTAGAGTGGCTTTATGTAGTAGTTGTCCTGTGGGACACAGTGGTGCACTCTCCTTGGTCACCAAAGCTGGGTGCTCCAGGCGTGCCCTTTGTGGGGTGTGCATGCCCTCCTAATGTAGTTAGTTGAGACTTGATTGTTGTGTGCATGTCACTAGGAGGGATTGGCTCAGGCTGATTGGTTGTGAAGACTGGCTGTGACTACAGTGGAGGAGCTGTTGTGCAGGGGCTGACTCTGTAGAGCAGGGTTTGCTTCAGCAGCGTTCTGGTGCCTGCCCAGTGGGACCTTTGAGTGTGACATCCTTTGAGGTTGCTGAGTGATGCTCCAGCCTGGCTCAAAGCTGGCCACTTGGTCTGTGAGCCCTGGGGCCTTCTAGGAGGGGACCCACTCCAGGCCAATTTCAGCTGCAGTCTGTGCCCTGCCCAGAGCCACCTGGCATGAGCCACAAAGCAATCCAGAGATGACCCCTGCTTACACTGTCCTTTGGGGTGCCTTGAGTGGCCACACTGCAAACCAAGGCTGGCTCTCACTAGTGCCAGGCTTTGGGCTGCTCAGTCAGAGGTATAGGACACACGGAAGTCAGATGCTGCTTATTTGGGTTTTGTGCACCTTTGAGAGATTTTAGGAATGTCTGCAGCATGAGCCAAGACAGGTTGTTTATATGGTAAAGCCACTGGAAGTGGCTTGGGTGAGCCTAAAAGTTGTGTGGGGCACAGTCTCAAGGAATCACTAGGGCGGGGCAGACAAAAGGTGATAGACAGTTTGATGGCGACTCAGATATGGTGTTTGCATGCATCTGCAAGCAGGGAAGGATGCAGGCTCAACAAAAAAAACAATGGCTTCCACCAGCTCCTCCATCTGGGAGAAAGCTGCTCCTCCAGCCCTCACCCTGCAGCCAGACAACTCAGTTTCACCCCATATGTCCTTGGTGACTTTTGAGCTGCTGCCCCAGGACTGGAGCTCAGAACAAGTGGGTCTGTCAATGAGTAAGTCTGTGTATGGTTGCTTTAATAGGAGCACCTGGGAGTGCAGCCACCCTCTGTCTCACCCAACCACAATCCCCACTGGTTTCCATAGTCAAAAATTATGGTGACATCTCTCCTCAGCACTGAAACCCTGGTCTGGGGAGGGGCTGGGACCCCTTGCTCCTCAGGTGGGGACCTCAGCTGAGATATTCCTCTGATTTCTAATAGTCACATGTGGGTGTGGGACCAGTCCATTCCATGTCGCCCCTTTTACCAATCTTGAGGTGGCTTCTTCTTTGTCTGTAGTTGTAGGGCTTCGGTTCAGCTAGGCTTCAGACAATTCTCAATAATGGTTGTTCTGTAGTTTAGTTGTAATTGATGTGGTCCTGAGAGGAAGTGAACACAGTGTTTATGTACTCTGCCATCTTGAACAGAAATCCTCTGATATGTACTTCTTTATTGAGCATCTCTGATGTGCCAGATGGTCTGATGTGTACTAGGGGCGCTGAGATGAGAGTCGAGATTTTTTTCCAGAATCTAGAGGAGGAAATAGAAGAGTAAAATAGCAAAATATTCACTCTATGAGCATGTGTATAAGGCAATATATATATATATATATATATATATATATATATATATACACACACACAGATGGGAAATCAGGGGGCATTTCACCCAGATATGAAGTACATGAAGGGGTTGAGTTTTGATGTGAGTCTTTCTTCATTAGTAGAGATTTTCCAGGTAAAAAAATATTAGGGAATAGAGATTCTAGGAAGATTAGGAAGATATAGTGGTGTATTCAAGGGCATCAGGCTATGAAAGGGCCTGTGCTTTTGCAGATACTGCAGGTCAGTCTGACTGCAATGTTGGAAACATATGATAGCAGATTAAGAAATGAATCTGGAGATCAAGAAGAAGCAAAATTATGAAAGGTCTTTTGTGTGATGTTAAGGGACTTCATCCTGAGAGTTAGGAAGAAACCACTGATCTGAAACCATGATTAACAGACTGGCAGTCAGGGATCAGGTATCACGTTTTATTTCTTCTAATGGCTTTCAGGGGGCTTGAATGCTTGTTAGCTAAATGGTCAATTCTTAATTGATATTCACTTCTGATAAAATAAATTCTATAGTTAGTTAAACTTTTTGGGAAATATAATGTTTCTTTATCTTGATGTAATTTATATTTTTCTTCTTATTTAAATTATCTTCCTAGAAGTAAGGGAGTTTACTTCTTTAAGTAATAGTTTTGTATTTTACAAAGATGAAAAAAATAAAAAAAGAAGACTGCAAGGTCAATTATAATTAAGTCAGGAAAAATTTGCTAGTGTTAATAAAGAATCCTGAGAACCAAAGGAAGGATCATGTTTCATTGGCACATTTATAATTCCACGTATTACAGTGGCAATGGAAATGGGAGAGGGGAAATTGGCATCAGATACTGTAGGATTTGGCATATGTGGGCCTCAGCCTCAGGCAAACCAATGAATTTCAGCCAACTATGAGTATGGAAGCCCTGGCAGCTCTTCTCTCACCCTTCTCCTGTAGATTATTCTTTCAGGTGGTCTCATCATTGTCACCTAAGATCTTGGATCCTGGCTAAAATATTAGTCTAGTGTACTCTTTCCTTTTTATTGTCTCCACAGACCTGGCTGTTTTGCAGGAAGACATTTTAAAACCTGGAACATTCCACAGAGCACATCAAATAGTAAACTGTGTTTTGTGAGAATGAAATGCTTGCTTCTTTATATACAACTAGTTTTGGTAAATACTGCTTATATAGTTACTTGAATGCCTCAAACTGTATTACTAAATGGTATTGCAGTAAACTTCAAAAAATGGAAAGATAGTTCATTTAGTCTGAAAAACTGCATATTTTTATATTATTTATTCTGCAATGCTTGACATATCTCACTGTGCTTTTCACTTCCTTACAATTGTCAGCCTCTTAAATTGCTTTTTTTTATCATATGTCTATTACATTCCGATTTCTTTCTAGTTGATTTATTATGAGGAAAAACAAAATTTTGACCTCTATTTTACTGACATAAACATTCATCTGTACAATTAAAAAAAGTTAAAGTTTATGCCTAGAGAGGAATTAGAACACTTTCCAACTTTTTATAGGACCAAATTTCCTTAAGTTCATACCATTGCTTAAATTTGTCACAAACTAATGTGTTGAGATCAGTAAATTAGAAGTGCTGACATTTGTATTTATGATATAAAGGTTTATTTAATTAATGATATTTATCTCCATGAAGGCCAATAGTGCATCAAAATTTCTTTCTAAGAAAGGAAATAAACCTTTCAGTTAAATAAACCATGGATTAGATTGAGTAAAAAAATACTTCAGTCCTATAACTATCAATGTAATACTTCTGCTTCAATTTTCAATTTATGTATGTAATTCTAGAAAAGAAAACATTTCACTCGTACTGAGTATAACAGGATTATTGGAAGAAAAATATCTCTATCTGCTATGACCTTGAGGGGTTAGGCTTTTGTAATATAACAAATACACAGTCTAGACTGTAGAGGTATGATTCTAGCTTTTGAATGAGCATGTTTTGAAATAGTTTTCTATTGGGTCAGTTATTTCAATCAGGAATCACCAACTCTATATATTTAGAAGGTTACTGGTTTGTAACATGGCACATTTTCTTTTTCTTCTTGATTTTTATTGTTTCAGAGGTCAGCTAAATTCTGACTCTCATTAGCCTTTAAAAATATACTTTATAGTTTTGATATATTTATATGATGCAACAATTATATTACTGTTGTGGTAAAATAGTGTTGGGAGTATTTATAAAACTTGATGTTAGAAACACAATACCTTCACTCAATTTTTTAAAGGAAAGTCTTCTAAAAATAAAATTTAAAAAAGGCTGTCTAAATATGATCTTGATACATCCCAAAGAGATTATGAATCAAGTCATTTATACACTAATTTTCTTAATTTACTTATTATTTTGTACATTCATGCATTAAGTGAGAAATAACAAAGCACCACTAAGGGGCAATGATAACAAATATGAAAAATGGAGCCAAGACATATGCTCCTGACAATATGGCAGAAAAGATGCTCAGAAAGATTCTTCTACTATGCTTTTAAAAAAATAAAATAAAATCAATTTTAGCAAACATACATTTTACTAAATTCCTAAAATTTCAAGAGAGAAAGGGAATTCTTCAATGGCCTAAACATACTCACAGCAATAATTAGCTAAAACTTAAAAAAACAAAATCTTAAGCAATTTAGAAACCCCACTTTACTTTCGGGCATTTATGTTGTAAATACTGAGACTGAGAAACTAACATAGGGGCCTCACTTAAAATATTCCAGGTGAAACTGAGACTCTCACATTTGGTTTAGACCCTGGGGTCTAAAGTGACCCCAGGTCAGTAGCAACCTCTGCCTGCCAGCATGAGCAGTCCAAATCCTACCTGGTGGAAATCTCCATTTTTGGCTCTCAGGAATTATACAGATTAAATTCAACCAAATGTGAGCTCACGGTAAAAATCAAAGCAATAAACATATGAGCTATAAACCATCACAACTGAGAGTCTACAGAAATAACAAACATATCTAGACTTCCAAGAACTTAAGAAACTGAAATTCTTAAATATAGACCATAAAATAATACATATGAAATGGTTAAAGAAATAAAAGCTGAAGCACAAAACATGAACCTGACATAAGAAATGATTATAAATAATTAAATAGATTTGAGAAAAACCCAAATAGAGCTCTTAGAAATCATCATCACTAAATTAAGAGCCCTATTGGTCACCACACACCTATTAGAGCAGCTAAAATAAAAATAATGATAATACTCAATGCTTGCAAGGTTGCAGAAAAACTGGATTTCTTATACATTTTTTATGGGAATTTAAAATGAAACAGCCTCCCTAGAAAACTGTTCATGATTATAAAATAAAATATACAATTACCATTTGACCAAGGAATCATACTCTTGGGCATTTGTCCCAGAGAAATGAAAACTTATTTTCACACAAACACCTGCACGCATGTGTTCAGAGCAGTTTTACTGGAAACAACCCAAATATCCTTCAACAGAAAAATGACTGAACAGGTTATAATTTAGACAATGGAATAAATACTGTTTGGCAATAAAAAGGAAAAAGTTATTGACATATGCAAACCCGGATGAGTTACAAGAGTGTTATGCTCCTTGAAAAAAGTCAATTTCATAAAGTTACATACTATATGATTCCATTTCTATAACATTTTTGAAATAATAATAAAATTATAGAAATGGAGAAAAAATTAGTGGTTGCCAGGGCACAGGCATGGGGGTAGGATTTGAATATAAATGGAGTTTCTACCTTGTGATGGAATACTCCTATATCCTAATGGTAGTGGTGGCTACATAAATCTATATATGAAATAAAACTGCAGAGTTACTACACACACACACACACACACACACACACACACACACACACACATGCACATAAGTTATATATCATGTAACTTTAGGGAGAAACTGATGAAAGGTTTGGGGGTCCCTATGTACCTTTTTTGTAACTCTCTGAATCTAAAATTATATCAAAATAAGAATTTTTAAAAACCTTCATGGGTGGGATGGAAGCAGCTAAAAAAATTCATAAATTTTAAAACTGATAGACTTGAAGAAAATAAAAAAAGATAAAGAATATGAAAGTGATGTTAAAAGGTATATATAATAGAAAGAAAATGTATAACATAAGTCTAATTGGTGTACCAGAGAAGTGAGTAGGGAGAATGGAGGAGAGGCAATATTAAAAAAAAAAGGCTATATATATATATATATATATATATATATATATATATATATATGTATAGTGAGTTCCAAAAATTATGAATGAACGGGATCCACAGATAGGAGAAGTAAAAGGGTGTCCATGATGCAGGCATGTTGTAGGAAAACTATAGACACCAAAGGGGAAGAAAGAAGGTATTGAAAGCATTAAGAGAAAAGAGAAAACATCGAAAAAGCAACATTTAAACCAATGGTTTTTAAAGAGGGCTGCACATTTTAATTACTTCCTCAGGTAATTAACTAATTTAATTGTCTACCTGCTTTTAAATATTTATCCCAATTATAGTAGGATCTCTTGGAGTGGAAGGCATCAGTATTTCTTTTAATACCCCCCCTGAGTGGTTAAGAACCATTGATTTGGCCTGAAAGAAGCTTTTGTAATGTAGATAGGTAAGACAGAAAGCAGTAGAATGCTATCTTCAAAGTTCTCAGAGAAAAAAAAAGACAATAACCTAGAATATTATACCAAACAAAATGAGACAGAAATAAAGATATTTTCAGGTAGACAAAAACTGAGAGTTTTTAACACAAGAGGATTTCTAAAGGATGTATTATGAAAGGAGGAAAATGATTGATAAAGGCTTGAGAGCTAAGTAAGAGTGGCAGGTAGAGAAATTGGTAAATATGTAAGTAAATATAACAAGCATTATCCTTAAAAATGAATGATCACCACCACAATAATAACCTCTGTTTTAGGTTTAAAGACAGATATATGCTAAATAATATTTCATGTAAGTCAAAGAGGGCTGATCACTGTTAAAGGATTTTAAAGTAAATCACTTGGAGTCAGAGATTAACTGACTTTAGACTGCAATAAATCTATAATAAACCCTTTGGGTTACCCATTGTCTTGGTATGTTAGATTTGCTGTAACAAAAGACCACAGCCTGGGTTACTTAAACAACAGTAATCTATTTTCTCATTGTTCTGGAGGCTAGATATCCATGATCAAGGTGCCAGGATGGTTGGTTTGTGATAAGGGCTCCCTTCTTGGCTTGCATACAGCTGCCTTTTTTCTGCATCCTCTCCTGGTGGAGAGAGAGAGAGCCAGCTCTCTGGGGTCTTTCTATTAGAGCACTAATTTCATTACAAGGGCCCCACCTTCATGACCTCATGTAACCCTAATTGCCTCTCAAAGGCTCCATCTCCAAATACCATCACATTGGAGATTAGGACTTTAACATATAATTTTTTTGGGAGGGGTCATTAAATTAAATCTATGTCACCCATTAACAGTATAGAAATAATAGGGAAAAAGAATTTATCCAATAAGTGCAAAATAAAGAAAAAACAATGAATAGCACAATGATGACTTTAATCATATACACTCTGGAAAGCATATTCTAATTAACAAATAAAAGTATTGCTTAAATGAGTGACAGAGATAGCAAATTGAGATAGCAGTGATGTCACTGTGTGATAGGGAACAGAGATAATCTCTTGGAAAAGATGGCTTGGGGGTTGGGACCAAAAAGTGGGTTGAATTTGAATAGAATGGGACTTATATAGACTATCCAGAGTTGAGTCTTGCCATCGATGTAGGGGCCCGTGTCAGTTTTTTTCTTACTGCCATACCATATTGTGATTTTTGACCACAAACTTGGCAGTTGAAACTATACAAATGAATTATCTTGCAACTTCAGAGGTCAGAAGTTCACAAGTCTCTGGGCTAAAATCAAGCTATCAGTAGGACTCCGTTTCTTTTCTAAAGGCTCAGGGGGAGAATTAATTTCCTGCTCATTAAGGATATGGGCAGAATTCTGTTCCTTGCACTTGTAGGGCCCATGTTCCTGGTATTTTGCAATGTAACTTAACATACTCACATTTTGGGGGGACTAAAATGTAGACATTACTGGGGCTATTATTCTCTCTACCACAGGAGCATCAGGCAGAGACAGAGGGTCTAATTTAAAGGATATAGAATAATGCAAATTTACCAGGACCTGTCTTAAACAAGGACTCCAAAATGGGCAAGACCTTGATAAATATCGATATTTTTTAAAAAGTGACTATATCTAGATCAGACCAATGGTATCGACAGTAGTGGGAATCACATTCCAGATCCTGGCAGGCATTATCAGCAGCTTAAAGAGTGGATTTTTTCATTAGGGCATTGGGGAGCCTCTGATATATTTTTATGCCCCAAGAACAAAACCAAATCAGAATCACATATTAGAACCATCTCTCCACTTGCCATTTAGAAAATGACTGAGAGAGGAACATCTAGGCCACAAAATTTTAAAATGTAGGCTTAAATTAGATTGAATGAAAGAGAGGACCACATGAAGAGACAGGTATGGCAGAATAAAGCCCAGGAGTCAGAATCAGAAAACAGGTTGGATTAGTGGTTGTTTTGCAATGAGGTGCTGCTTATTACATATTTAGGAATTCTGTGAGCTGATTGATAAACTGTTGTCAATTTGAAATCAGTCTGGTAGGAGTATTTAGTCCAGGAAATCCACAAATTCTCTCTCTCTCTCTCTCTCTCTCTCTCTCTCTCTCTCTCTCTCTCTCTCTCTGTCTTCCTCCTGCCCTCCCTCCCACAGCCAGATTCCCAGCACACCAGTAATAGAGTGATACTGAAAAGTCTTCATCTTTTAAACAGGGAAACTAATTTCATTGCTCATCACTTCATAAAGTTGTTTTAAGGCTCAAGTTGAAAATGAGATAGTTTGCATGAGGACACAAGGCAGTCAAAAGTTGCTGAATTTTGCTTTGATGCTTTTATAGTCAGAAAAAAATAGTATTAGTAGTAGGTTCCCATGAAAAACACACAGGTCAAATTTTATGGCACTAATATTTTTCAGTATGAGAGTATAATTCATTTGGATAATTACAAATAGAAGTAAAAATACCTATATACAGAACATGGTTCCTTATATGCAAATGTCATTGTTAGCAACCTGGTTCTGGAAGACAAAGAGGAAAAATACACAAACACTCATGCCAGGTTCCTCCCCCCAGAGTCAGCAAATCCTTGAGCAGAAAATGTAACTCTAGAGCAGTGGCTGTTAGCTAAGTCCCCTCCTACTCCTGGGTGGCTGCCTCATAATGCAGAAAAGGGAGGATTTGCATTATAGAAAAATAAAATCCCAACAATGCCATTGTTGTGTTGTTTTAATTCATTTTTAGGAATGAAATTTATTTTTATATAAGCATAAGAATCTACATACATGATAGTAGTGTCTCCACTACATGAAGACATGAAAGACATGAGAAACAATATTTACACCGTGTTGCTAAGCGTATGGCTTGATTCCAACTTTTGCAAAAGAAAAATAACAGTATATTTTAAGCCCAGTATGTGCTTTCCTCTTGATTTAGTAATCCCACATACAGGAATTTAATTGATATTTAAATAGCAAATAAACATGAAAGAAAGACATAATACTTGCAAGTTTTTGTAACTGGGGTGGGGAGAGAGGAAGCACACAGACTATAAAAGATAAGAAAATCTTTTATATAAAGCATAACTTTGGCCTTGAACAGCAATGTTATTCTTCAGCTCTGAATTTATTTTATAACCTAGGTCCCACTTATAGAGATTCTACTATTTTTCTTTCATCTGTAGATCATTTGTCTACAAAGAATAAGCAGGAATTCCAGGAAATACTCACATATTCAAAAATTATGAAAAAAGAATGTTCTGTCTCAGCATTGTCTCCTTGATAGACTTTAGCAAAAAAAATAGTTATAAAATTAAATTAAGAAAAATCACTGCAATAAGGAAAGATGTTTTAGTGTCAGATACACTAGAGAACTTTGGATATCAATGTTATGTTTAGTTGATGTGTTAGTCTAAACACTTACCCACTTTGTCGTGGTTGTAGCCGGTGTCATTCTTCAGAGCTAATTCATTTAGAATGTTAAGAAAAAAATCTGTGAACATCAATAACCGAGGAAAATTGAATTCTTGAACTTTTATCAGAGAATTGGCTCCATACATCTTATGAGGTTATGATAAAATAATATGGTGAATGTTTAAGTTTAAAAAAATTACTACAGTTAAAAGACACATTGTATTAATCCACCACAAATCCCCCACAGACACACACACACACACTTCAAACACACTTATCCCATCGTTCTTGCCACTTTCTGAAGCAGTTCTGGAAGTCCTCTTTCATGAGTGTCTTTAGTTGCGCTGTCGTGGCTACCTGATGTTTTGAATCATTTTGACTTTGGGGAAGAGCCAAAAGTTGCACATTGCCAGATCTGATGAATAAGGTAGATGAGGGCACACATTGCTTCTGGTATACAGCAATTTCTGTCAAATAAAAACATTATGGTGTGTCCTCATCCACTTTATTCACTGGATATGGCACCGCATGACTTCTGGTTCTTCCGCAAAGTCAAAATGACCATGAAAGGAAAATATTTTGAATTGATTCAGGATGTCAAGGCAGCCATGACAGAGCAACTAAAGACACTCACGAAAGAAGACTTCCAGAACTTCTTCAGAAAGTGGCAAGAACGATGGGGTAAGTGTGTTTGAAACAAGGGGGATTATTTTGAGGGGAATTAATGGCAATGTGTCTTTTAACTGAAGTAATTTTTTATTTTAATTTAAACATTCATCATATTATTTGATCACACCTCATATATGTGAACCAAGAGGAAGCTGACAATTTGTTACATTCTGAACTTGTTTCAGTGAAGATGTTGGTTGTTTGGGACTTTAGTCCAGTGACAGTGGCGTGTGGTGTGACCCATGTGCGCCACTGTTCAGTAGGCAGCAACAGTCCCTCCTCAGAAGTAATCCCTTCCTGACCTGGACTGCTACCTCACAACTAAGCCACCTGAATGCTCCTCATTGTTTTGCTTGTCTGGTTCATCATCTGCTTCCTGATTCAGCAGCCAGAGTCCCCAGAAAGAGTCCATTGTCATAAGAATAAATGACTTGAGAAAGATAAAGTCAGTGGGTGGCTTCTTCTTTAAAGAATGCAATAGATTTTGTGAAGACAATAGCTTGAATACGAAAACACAGTAATTATTTCTGAAAGGATCTCCTTCCATCTTAGAGATAGCATCCATATGTCTATAGATATGGAAATAAGGAAGGGAGGCTGAATCCTAGCACAGAAGAGGGAAACCTACTTGTTTAATGCCACGTGGCCTTCTGAGTTGAGTGGGAAAGGGGGGCATGTAATTTTTCAATCTTTAGAACACTTCCAAAAATTGGGTATTTTTTCATAGCCATGCATAATCTTAATCTGATTTAAAGTTAATAAAATATTAAACATTTTTTGTTGTGGCTGCTCGCTTGCAGGTCATGAAAGGATTCATGAGGCAGGTAGAAATACAGAAGGAAGATTTATTAAAGTAAGAGAAGGGTTGTCTGGGCAGAGTCTTTTGGAGACTACTGCAAACTACTGCATGGAGTCTTTGTTTTTGTTTCATCTCAAGTTTCACATTTTCTAACCAGGAAGTAAATTGCTTCTGCCTGTAGTGGAATTTTCTATTGAGTTTGGCTTTGTCTGTTGGGGTGGGGGGAAAGTGCAGGTAAGCTGATTATCTCAATCTTTGCATATATTATGTAGATTTAAGTTGGAGCTAAGAGTGGATCCCATATAGATGCAAAGCCTCTTCTAAGTCACATGGCCAGCATCAGGCCAATGTAAATAGAAACACTAAAACTGGTATGTATACTGAATATATAGGAAGCAGAATAAATAAAAGAAAGCTTTCAAAAAGTCCCAAGCTAAATTACACTTATTAATTCGAATTATACCAGAGATGCAAATCTCAAAATAGAAGATTTAGTGCCACCATTACAATTCCCCTGTATTAACATTAATAACTTTTTGAAAATTTTAAGTTTCATTACCTGAGCATGGAGCAGGTGCATAATGAGTACCAGTGAGTTTTTCAAGGAAGTTAGATTACTTCTCATAACACCCTTCATGCTCAGGCCAGTACAGCAGAGTCAATAATAGGTATCGAGTAAGATTAACTATTAAAGAAAACTCTTCATTCTGGAGTCTAAATGATTTCTCCTGGTAGAATTTTTTTCTCCCTAATTCTCACATTATACCGGGATTATCCTGAAATTCTTTGCTGGGTTATAAAATTATTTTTCAGAGAGGAGGAACATAAAATTATTTTTATAGTATGTCATCACAAATCTTTGTCTCATTTATTTCTATTTTCTTTGAAATCCAAAACACAACATATATTTGACTTAGGCGTTTATCAGATAGAGGGGTTCACATCCTTGGCTGATAAACAACTATATCATCCTCATTCACAGTATAGGAGGTTTCTCTGTAAATATTGCAGTATTTGGATTAATTTTCCATATCTCAATGTGTGTTTCTTAAGTTTTCCACCTTATACTGACTTTCAGCTAAAGCAAGTGAGATTATTGTACTGACTCAATCTCAGTTTAAGAGGCAGGATAGACCAGAGTGATAAGACCCATCTCATGCTGGCTAATGAGTAATTGCTTTCCTCATCAATAATTTTAAGCACCTGTTGTACAAGATGCTAAGATGTTAGAATCAGGTGAATCTGACCCAATGATCTTTGCATTTATGTTCCAACATACCAGCATTAGCTGGTTGTGAGCAGAAACCTAAGGAATAGAATTTGATTAACATTATCTCAAAAGTGTCACCCTCTTTAGATATAGGATCAAAACCTGGCTTAGAGAGGGTAAGTTTCTTAAACTCTACAAACCTCCACGTTCTTATCTATAAAATGAAAATAGCAACCCCTACCTCATAGGATTCTAGTAATATTTAAATGAGATCATATGGTGAAAGAAGCCAGACAAAAAGTATGTAGATACGGTACAGTTTCTTTTATGTAACACATTCCTGAAAAGGAAAAGCCTTAGGCATAAATCAGATGGATGGTTGCCAGTGTTGACGAAAAACATCCGGCCTAAGAGAAAACTTATAGGAGTTTATTGAACCAAACTGTCGACAATTGCCGGGAAGCAAAATCTCAACAGATTGAGAAAATGCTCTGCAAAATGGTGGTTTGCAGCTTATTTTATATGTAAAATCAAAGAAAATCTATTGGTGATAGATTAAGGGGGTGAGAGAAAACAAAGTGGGGAAATCTCTGGGATTGGATAAAAGTAAATTGGAGAGACAGGCACTTCTTTTACACAGGTGGGTTCAGGACAGCTAACAGTTCTCTCCTTACAATACATAGAGACAGTAATCAGGGGACAAACATAATAATGAGGAATTTTGCAGCTTCCAGCTGTGGTCTGGAAAAAGGATTACTGACATTCCAAAGATGTTATCTTAGGTGCAGAAAGACATCAAGCAGGCCCACTGAAATGCACAGATTAACTTGATGAGGAAGCTGAAGATGTGACTTCATGCCATGGCTCACTTAGTTAAAAATTTATTTTGTGTGTGTTCACACCATCTTATTTTTAGTCTTCTGAGCTTGTCAGGTTTAACCCATGGTCCCTTTTCTGTCCATATTGGTGACTGACAGTATGAATAGGAGATTGACTAGAAAGGGACACAAGTGAGATTTGGGAGATGACATATTTGTTGGCTATTTTAATTGTTGCGGTAGTTTCACAACTATACATATTTGTCAAACCTCATCATGGATTTTTACTTTATGTAAACATAACTCAACACATCGGATTTTTGAAAATGAACATATGTAATGGGTTTCATACATAATGCAGGGTTAATAAACATTAGTTTTTTCTATACCCTCTCCCTAGAAGCTAACATAACAGGTCTTAAATTAATGTCGTTTATCTTGTGAGGTATAATTGGAAACCAAAGTAAACATTTTTATTCTTAGCACATTTCTAAGGCCTTTGCTTTTCCATAAAGAAACAATGCAGGTGTGACATCTATTTTTAGGAATCTAAACCTACTAGGCCCCTGAAAATGACTATAAAAGCTTAGATCTAAAATGTACTGAAATCCATATACAATCAACTCAGGGCATGATTCATAGAGATATAATTCTTATGTTTGTATTGCTTATTCTTTAAATAGTCATATGCCAGTACACATGCGCACACACACACACACACACACACACACACACACACACACAGTCAAATAGAAAACTGAACATCAGCAACCCACAATAACCCAGTGGCTAAGAAGCATCAAATATTTGTATTGATTCATTCAACACACCTAGTGTGGCTCATAGTATGCCAGGAGTTAGGGATCCAGGGAGGATTAAATAAAATTTCTGTCCTCAAGGAGTTCATACTTTGTAATGACGAAGGGGTATGTGGTGAAGTTGACATTCTTTTAGAGCCTGAACAATTCCTAGGCAAGCAAACGCTCTTCATGCGCTGCATTGCATATCCTACCTAAAAGCATAACAGTGAGCGGGGCCTTATGAGGTTTTTTTTTATTGCCATGTTTGTTAAGGAGCAGCATATTAGAGAAACAAATAGAATAGAGGCAGGTGGTTTTGGGGGACTCTGTTAGAGTCAAATAATTTTATTTTAAGAAAAACACATTTATTTACTAACACTAGCTTAAAACTTACACAAGAAAATAGAAGAAACTTTTACAAAATTTTTGACACAGTTTAGGTGGTCAGAAGTTAACTGTGAAGCAAGAATGCTTATAGTTATTAT
>NW_017732019.1:0-933 GCF_001890085.2 Hipposideros armiger | reverse complement strand
CTAAACCTTTGGAAGCTTGAAATCATCTATGGTAGGAGTATTTATACCATGGAAATTGGCAAACACTACAAATCAGAACCTTTTTTTTTTCAGAGCCTCAGTTTACCAGCAATCATTAGCTGTATTTCTTGGGTCTTGCTCATTATGACAAACAGGAAAATGCTCAATGTATTTGTTGGATTAATAAAGTAATTTATATTAGAGCAAGTTTTAAAGTAACACATCCAATAATTTGAAATAAAATTAATTCAAAATATGAGAATGATGACTTTTAGAGAGGGAGGTAAGTAGAGAAACCTCTGGGCATTGTGAATTCTGAAAAAGGAATCTAAATTATCAGAGAGGAGATAGAGTAACAATCATAGAAGACATAGTGGTAGCCAAAAATTCTATTTAATGATCGGTTTTCACATAATTTTTAAAAATAGGTGTAATAATTTCTATCACACAAAATATTGCAATTATTTGATTTAAAAAGAGTTGATACGGTCTTTATATAATATGTTAAGGTATCTTTTCTTAAGCAAAGGGGACATGCTCTCCGGTAATGGGTAATTTGCATTATTCCTAATGACCATATTCTTATCTATTTTTTAAAATTCTTTTTAATATAAAAAAGAAAAGAAGCCCAACACGTCACATTGAAGCCCTATGATTCTTTGCCCTAAGCAGTACTGCCCTGTGCTAGAAATTGTGTTTCTCTTCTTGCTCCAGCCCTTCCTAGGATTTCGCATGGGTTTTGTACCTTACAAATCATAACCCTTAGGAACATGTTACCCACAGACATCTCTGCAGAGATTTCTGTCTTAGTCTGTTTAGGTTGCTATAAGTAAAATATAGACAAGGTGGCTTAAATAACAAAACATTATTTTACAGTTCCACTGACTGGGAAGTCCAATATCAAGTTGCCAGTAGATTCCATGTCTGGTGAGA
>NW_017737662.1:0-1161 GCF_001890085.2 Hipposideros armiger | reverse complement strand
AGCTGCTCTACAGACATTAGACACACACTCTTTATATTAAACATGCACTCTTTAGCTGTACCCTTTTTGCTTTACTTATTGATGTCACCTATCTGGCCCCTGCACAAATGTAGGTTTACAACCAATGATTCAGAACCAAGAATCCCTGGTGGGCTTTCTAAGCCATTTATTCAAATTTTGAGCATTTCTACTCCCTAACCACGTTTTCCAATGCTAAACAGGTTTATCAAAATTCCTAGCCTTCCCTCATCCCAAATCTTGACAAAAGGAGTCTACTGAACATTAGTGTCCAGTTGTAAAGCCGGAAAACACAGCTTAGATGGATCACTACTACCTGCCTAAAATGATGTTTCCTGATTCATGGGTCAAATTTTATTACATATTTCCTCCACTGAAATATTCTGTCAGAGTGGACTCTTATTCAAAACACACTGTTAACAATCATTTCTCATACTAAGTCGGCCAGTTAAGAGAGAGTTTATCTTGATGAATTAAATTCAATAAATATTTATGCACTGTTTGAAAAATTATAGGCCTTCTGTAATGATTAAAACGTGAGCTTTGACATAACGAATACAGTCAATAATACTGTAATAACTATATATGGTGCCAGACTTATTGGGCACCATATATATATAAATTATATATATGGGCACTATATATAAATTATATAAATGTCTAATCACTACGTTGTATACCTGAAACTAATATAATTTTGTATGTCAACTGTAACTGAAAAAATAAACAAACAAACAGACAGACAGACAGACAGACAGGAGTTTTGAAATCTCCAAATCTATCAAGTGTCATACCAAATCTTGGCTCTTCCATTCTCTAGCTGAGAAACTCTAGAAAGTTACTTCTCTAAGCCTCAGTTTTCTTACCTTTAAAATTTGGACAATAACAGTATCTGCTTCTTAAGTGTTGTGTGGCTTAAGGCAATGCTATAAGGCACTTTAGTATATAGTGCCTACCACACAGAAAATAATAAAAGCAGTTATCATCTGAGTATGAATATAGAAACATGAACTAATGAAAACAAGATCTGTGAACAAAATCTTTAAGTTCTAGAATAGTGTTATTAATAAAGCATATGGAAATACAAAATAGATTAATTCTATAGGGAAATGACAGGTAACATATGAGCTGCAAGAATAAACA
>NW_017737661.1:0-1082 GCF_001890085.2 Hipposideros armiger | reverse complement strand
CTGCAGCCTACGCCGTCTCCGGCAACTCACGGCGGCCCAGCCCCAGGTTGAGCTGTTGTTCAGCATCTTAGCTGTAGAGGGCAGTGTCACTGACCCTCATATGTGGGATCCGAACCAGGGCCCTCTGGCGTCCCAAGCCAGCTCTTAACTAACACGGCACTCAGCCGGCCCCTTTTTTTTTTATTTTTAAGATTTTTATTAAAATATAGCTAATATGTTAGTTTCAGGTATACACCATAGTTATTCAACAGTACCCACCTGGCACTATACATAGTTGTTACCATATTATTGATTATATTCCCTATGCTAAAAAAGTGATCACCATGATAAGTCCCGTAGTCATCTGACACTGTACTATGCTATCACAATATTATTGACTATGTTTTCTGTGCTGTATATTACATCCCCAAGACTTATTTGTTTTATACCTGGAAATCTGAATCTCTTATTCTCCTTTATCTTCACCCTTCCCCCCTTTTAATTTTTCAGTTAGAGTTGACATTCAATATTATTTTATATGAGTTTCAGGTGTAGAGCATAGGGGTTAGACATTTATATAATTTATGAAGTTATACCCCTGACTAGTAACACCTGACACCATACATATGAGTGTGATCAAAAGACACAGTAAATGTTTAAATAAAATTATTACAGTGAAAGGCACATGCTCAAATTACTCCCCCTTGCTTTGAACACACTTATCCCATCATTCCTGCCACTTTCTGAAGCAGTTCTGGGAGTCCTTTTTCATCCTCCATCATGACAAAGCTCCATGTCACACATCTCTTCTGGTATACAGCAATTTCTGTCAAATGAAAACATTATGGTGTGGGGTCGGCCGAGTGGCACGATGGCTAAGAACTGGCTTGGGACGCCAGAGGGACCCGATTCGGATCCCACATATGAGGGCCAGTGACACTGCCCTCCACAGCTAAGATGGTGAACAACAGCTCACCCTGGAGCTGGGCTGCTGTGAGTCGCCAGCAATGGCGTAGGCTGCAGCCCCTGTGGCAGTGGGTTGCCATCCGCCGTGAGCAGCCATCCAGAAGCCGGTGACTGATCTGCCTCGCCTGGGAAGAGCG
>NW_017737660.1:0-1075 GCF_001890085.2 Hipposideros armiger | reverse complement strand
ATTTGATCTCTTTTACCCTCATCTACCATCCCCTCCTCCCTTACCCTCTGGTACCCACTAAACTATTGTCTATGTCTATCAGTTTTTGTTTCTTTGTTTGTCTTGTTCCTTTGTTGCTTTCAGTTTTATAACCCACATATCAGTGAAAACAGAAGGTTCTCGACTTTTTCTGTTTGGCTTATGTCACTTAGCATAATAATCTCAAGATCCGTTTATGTTGTCACTATTTCATATTGTCTTATGTTGGAATAGTATTCCATTTTATATATATATATATATATATATATATATATATATAATGTATATATATATATATATATATCACAACATCTTTATCCAATCATCTATTCATTTATCAAAGGACATTTTGGTTGTTTCCATGTATTGGCCACTGTAAATAAAGCTGCAATGAACATCAGAGCACATATATCTTTACGGATAAAAGTTTTCAGATTTTTGGGGTATATACCCAGTAGAGGGATTGCTATATCATATGGTAATTCTATTCTTAATTTTTTGAGGAACCTCTGCACTGCCTTCCATAGCAGCTGCACCAGTCTGCATTCCCACCAAAAATGTATGAGGGTTCCTTTTTCTCCACAGCCTCTCCAACACTTATTTGTCTTGATGATGACAGCCATTATAACTGGTGTGAGGTGATGCCTCATTGTGGTTTTTATTTGCATTTCTCTGATGATTAGCCTTTTTTCATAAGTCTATTGGTTATCTGTATATCATATTTGGAGGAATGTTTATTCAGGTCCTCTGCCCATTTTTTTGTTGTTGGGTTGAGTGAGTTCCTTATAAAGTTGGATATTAGTCCCGTATCAGAAGCATTGTTTGCAAAGATCTTCTCCCATTCGGTTGGTTGCCTCTTTATTTTGTCGATGGTTTGTCTTGCTGTGCAGAAGGTTTTAGTTTGATATTGTCCCATCATTTATTTTAGCTTTTACTTCCCTTGCTTTTGAGGTCAAATTCATAAAATGCTCATTGAACACAAGGTTCTTAAGTTTAGCACCTATATTTTCTTCTTAACAGTTTAATGTTTCAAGTCTTATGGTTAGGTCTTTGATCC
>NW_017737659.1:0-1113 GCF_001890085.2 Hipposideros armiger | reverse complement strand
AAAAAAATCCAAAACACTAATTCAAAAAAATATGTGCACCCCTATGTTTAGTGCTATTCACAATAGCCAAGATATGGAAACTACTGAAATGCCCATCAATAGACAATTGGATAAAGAAATTGTAGTACATTTATACAATGGAGTATTACTCTGCCATAAAAAAAAGAATGAAATCTTACCATATCCAACAACATGGGTGGACCTAGAGGATATTATGCTAAATGAAATAAGTCAGACTGAGAAAGACAAATACCATATGATATCACTTATATGTGGAATCTAAAGAACAGAACAAATGAGTAAACAAAACAGAAATAGACTCATAGATATAGAGAACAAACTGATGGCTGCTAGATGGGAGGGGGGTTAGGGGAATGGAGTGAGAAAGGTGAAGACATTAAGGCGTACAAATTGGTAGTCACAAAATAGTCATGGGGATGTGAAATACAGTATGGAGAATACAGTCAATAATATTGTAAATACTATATAGTGTATCAGATGTGTACTGGACTTATTGGGGGGATCACTTCACAGATTATATAAATGCCTAATTTCTGTGCTGTAACCTGAAACTAATGTAAAATAATATTTAATGTAAACTATAATTAAAAATATATATATTCATGGGATATAAAATACAGCATAGGGAATATAGTCAATGGTATTGTAATAGCTATGTACAGTTTCAGATGGGTAGTAGGCTTGTTGGGGTTATCACTTTGTGAGGGGTGTAAATGTCTAATCATCATGTTGTATTTTACACCTGAAACTAATACAAAAATAAATAAAATAAAAATTAAAAAAATAAAAATAAAAACCAAATGCTACAGGGGCCGGCTAAGTGGTGCGTTGGTTAAAAGCTGGCTTGGGACGCTGGAGGGCCCTGGTTCGGATCCCTCATATGAGGGTCAGTGACACTGCCCTCTACAGCTAAGATGCTGAACAACAGCTCAACCTGGAGCTGGGCTGCCGTGAGTCATCTCTGATGGCGTAGGCTGCAGCTCCTGCTGCAGTGGGTTGCCATGGGCTACTGTGTGTAGCCAGCAGCCAGAGTGATTGGCCAGCAGCCACCATAAGCGGCCGTCCAGAAGCCGGTGACTGATCTGCCTCACC
>NW_017737658.1:0-1086 GCF_001890085.2 Hipposideros armiger | reverse complement strand
AATACGTCAATGTTGTACGTTTTTGTGTGTATGAAAACGTAAGTAAATGTACGTGTGGTAGAACCACAATTTACGTAAAAATACATACGTTTTCTCATGAGATTTTGGCTTGCAGCGATTATGAAAACACGATAATTGAGATATAACGATTTTTGTTCCACATTCCGTTTTGCAATATACCTTTAGAAAAAAAAATTGTGATTAAGAAAAATTCTGAAATTGGATGAACTGATAAAATAACGCCTTTTACTAGAGGGTTAATGAACTCACCCAAATGTATAATATAGCCTACCCAAATAAGATTAATCAGACGAAAACAATAGGTGTAATATTAACTTGCATCTGCACAAAATGACACGAATGCAGAAGTAAACTTGAACTTAAATCCTGTTGTAAATACGCTCTTTCCCCTAGTAAAACTCTGGCAATTATTAACTAATAAACCATAACATAAATCGCAATGTTCTGGCCTATTAAAAAAAGTGCTCTCGTTGTAAAGCTGTTCAGGTTTTTACAACAAGGGCAGATTTAACATACTTGTAGCCTACATTTTAAATTAATCTATTATAGGCTACAACCTCTTTTCAAGAAAAGGTGGGACATTTTGTAAAATGCAATAAAATCCAGAATCTGTGATTTGTTCATTCTCTTTAACCTTTACTTAACTGACAAAAGTACAAAGAAAATTTTCACTGACCAACTTAAATGTATTCTCGTCGCAAGAAAAGTGCCTGAACAAAAAAAAATTAAATGAACAAAAAGTTGTCAATGTTGGATTGTTAAACAATTAATAGAAAATTTGTATCAATTGCAATGATGCTACATTTTTGTTAATGCATTGCAATGATGTTTGCATCATTGCAAATACTATTTTTAACCAAATTGTACCTGACCTCCCACATCAAATCAGCATAGTAAAGCTCTGTTAGAAGGGAAGTTTTCCAGAGCATGAGAACGAAGTTGTTGTGCAGCAGTGTTATGTATCATTACACAACCTTTAAAATCTGAAGAAATTTAAAAACACAATGCATCATACATTTTGCATAATTTATAAATGATCACAGAGAAAAACAGGACATCATACAC